>NW_008824058.1:622829-626503 GCF_000699105.1 Pygoscelis adeliae
GGTTGAGTCACCATCCCTGGAGGTATTGAAAAGACGTGTAGATGTGGTGCTTAGGGACATGGTTTAGTGGTGGACTTGGCAGTGTTAGGTTTATGGTTGGACTCAATGATCTTAAGGGTCTTTTCCAACCTAAAATGATCCTATGATTCTATGATTTGTAACGTATGTCATAGCAAGGTGGGAATTACAAGCTTGCTGCAAATTCCACGCGTTGTCTTTGAAGAACTGCCCTTTTAGGAACGGAAATCTGTAGAATTTATTCAAATGAAGAATTCAGAGTTTCACTTCAGCAATATTTACTTTAAATCCCAGTTCCTCGTTTTGCATCCAAAAAACCTTATCTTTCCAGATAAGCTTCCCTGCTTAGGTTTCACCATTTTGCTTGAGGCATTTCTTTCTCACTCAGCTTTGGAAAAGCTTCATACTTACATGAGGACCACTCATATGCTTCTTCCTGTTCCTCAGCAGGCTCTCCACCTCAGCCAAAATGAACTGGGCTGGCATGGATCCAGCTGTTTGAGTTAACCTAGGACTTTTTAACTCAAGGAACATTCACTCCCTTGAGCAGCATAGTTGAAGGTTTTGATGGTAGAGTAGGAAAGCAAGGAGGAAATGAAAGCGGTAGTCTTTAGTTAGCAGTTGAAAATTAGATTCAAATTAGTGTCCATAGTCTGATTGTACTATTTCTGTTGTGGGGGCTCCACACCCTCTTGTTCTCCTAGTAAATCTTTTGTTAGCCCATACTGTTCTAAAATATAAATTTTATTCTAAAAAGATCAAAATTGGATTTTCTTTAACTTAATGCTTTTCTTACTTTACTTGTTCTCACTACCTTGGCTTGTGAATGATTGTTATTTTGTTTACTGTATTTGTTCAAACTCTAGTTGAAAAAGTACTGGGCTGAGAAACAGCTCAAGTGGCAAGAACAGGAAGAGAGAGATCTACAACATCTGGAGGAATTAACAAAATTAATGGCTGAACAAGCAGTTAAAGACAGAGAAAGGTAAAAGAAATTAAATGTGAATACCTATAGTATCAATAGGAACTTCTTATAATCTAATTTGCTTTGATCTCCCAACTTTCTAAATTAGAATAAATTGAGATAAGTAATTTTTTTTTCTTCCTGTTTGGCAGTTACTCCAGTCTATACACCAAGGTTGCATCATGATTCTATCCTGGATGCAATTCATTTGTTAGTTTGAATTAGTTCATATTCATCAAAGTTTTAGACCTTTGTAAGCGCTAAACTGTTGTAATCATGATAGGCTACCCACATTAAAACCAGCTCTCTTCGTGATTTTTTAATTGTAGCTGGGTAATAAGACCTTCTACATTCCTACTTTGCAAAATTATTTATAATCAGGTTAGTTTTGTTTGAGAGGCAAGTGAGAAGAGCACATTAAGCACTTAACAGCCTCAAAGATATTTATTATTCTTTTAGAGGATCTTAAACTGCGCATCTAGTTGTAGATGCTCTTCACCTGTTTGATGTAATTTAGGACTTCGGTCTGTTAACATTTGAATCCCTGCCAAGTCTTCATTGCAGAATATGGCCTTTAATGACCTGTTGAAATACTTTATTTCATAGAGGAATTCCTCTGTCACAGAGGAGCATAAAAAAACCTGTATGTAGCCTGGTTATAATTGCTCTCAAATCACAGGCTTACTTTTTTTACATAGAGGGAGCCACCAAATTGCACGGACCAAAAATGTAATTAAAATAGGGTTAAAGTACCATTGGCATTAGAATATTAAACTCCGTCTTAAGCATTCTGTGGGAAACACTACTTCGATCTTATTTTGTTATGATAACTTGCTGACAGCTAAATTTAAATGTCTGTATCCTTATGCTACAAATATATCTATACCTTTCCTTAAACATACCTGCAATGATTTTAGCTCATAGCAAAAGAAACATACATACTTGAATTACTGAGTTTTCAGCAGAACTGATCAGGAAAAAATTACTTTTCTGTAAACCTGTGTACTGCACTATTCCCCATACATTTGGGGAATGTTCTTTTCTTATGCTAATAAACGTTGCAGAATAAAATATAAGCAAATGGCACAGTTCACTGAGGAATGCAGGAAGGAAATCATCACACTTTGGGGCTATTATGAATCAGAAGTTGGTAAATGTTTAGCATTATGTTTCCCAGAATTGGTGTACTGTACAAAATAAAAGTTTAAATAAAAATGCTTACTGTTTGTGGAGATTAATAATTCCTTGAAATTACTTAATGCTTTTCATCTTCAAAGCCTTCAGAAACATTAATCAAAGAAGGGCAGAGAGATGTTACTGTTATTAGGTACTGTAGTGCTACAAGTATGGTATAAGGCATTTTTAAAATATGTATTGTACTGAACTAAGGTATGGCATAATGATTTCATAGTGCAGAACTGCAGTCCTGTAGAAACTAATAGTATTCTTACGTTTCACCTGTTGCAGCACATAAATTGGTTTTGAGTCCTTGCAGAACTGATCATGAAAGATGGCACAGGCCAATACCACAGTTCTGATCTGACACACTTTCAGGCTTTTTTGGGAAGGGAAAAGATTTTTAGATTGTGAGCAGAGTGACTATTCCAAGTACAAGGTATGGCCTGGATAATGCATAGAGTTTCTAACAGGTACAATAAGATATTAAAAAATGGTCTGCTGTTACCCTGAATTGCTTTTAAAATTAATTTAAAATTAAGTAATCAGGTTCATAAAAAAGAAAATTATTATCACAGAGTCACTGTGGTGCTCTATTTATTCAGCTCTCACTTTGTAATTGCAAGATGCTGAATAGCCAGAGCTATGACCAGATCAAAGAAAAGGATTAAAGGCACCTGAAACTGGATGTAGAATTTCAAGTGACTAAGTCCAAATTTGCTTTCTGCAACTCCTCTGCTTAGTGACTATCTGACAGTGGAGACATTTAACTGACTGGACATTTCATTTTTTGGCCTGGAAGTTCCTAGGTAGCTGCAGTTTTACGTTGGCTGCCCAGCACTTGCCTAAACCCCAGTGGGTTTAAGTTTATGTAAGTTCGCATAGATGTTGATCAAATAAAAGATGGCGAAAGTAGTGAGTTCAACACAAAATCCTAATAAGCAATGCTATCTGCATTCAGAAACATGGGAGAGGGGAAAAGGATTGTGCTGTGATTTCTGCTCCAAGCACAGTATCTATTCTGTATTAATTTTTTATCCAACAGTCATTTCATACAAAATTTGTAAATGGTGTTTAAAAAAATCATGGGGGCTGGGGTAAGAACCTAGGTCTGCCTAGATCCTGTCAAATGCCCCAGCAAGTAAGCAAAAATCATACTCCTTTTTTGCTTTCTTCTACTCCCATTCATTTTGTATTGTTTGCTGATAGTGGTCCAGCTGTTAAAACAGGGGTGGAGGTGCTCTTACCTAGACTATTGTATATTCTCGCTGATAATGCAGAAAATGCAGATTTGAACTCCTTCAGGCTAAGAACCTGAGACTAAAACTGTTTGGACAAGAGCTCTGATTACTGGTGTGTATCATAAAAGGTCTGGGCTGGCCACATCTGAAAAGGAAAACAGAGAGTTCTGATCCTTTGTTTAATAAAAATTAAAGGTTTAGTAGATGACAGCTCCAGAGAGATAAATGCTCCAGAAACACAGCAGGTACTAGATAAATGGTGTGCCTTCTCCTTA
>NW_008824058.1:626522-644775 GCF_000699105.1 Pygoscelis adeliae
CCCATTAAGCTGGGGTAGCTGGTAGGACTACATCAGGGTAAGAAGTTAGTGTTGGCAAGATACATTTGCATGTGGCCCATTGAAAGTAGAGATGTAAGCATGGATGTACTTCCACTGCAGTTGGTCCTTTATACATACATAGGATCACACATTCAGCTATTCTAAATGTCTTAAGCTAGGTCTACATGCCTATGACTTTAGGACACTGAATTATAAGCTCTCTTTTAATGTGGTATCAAGAACTACAACCTGCATTTAAGTCTTAACTGTGCTTCAAGAATTAGCATCCAAAAGGGCAGATATTTGTCTGTTGCTAACAGTCCACTTCTCCCTTTTTTAATCTATGCAGTGAAGTTCAGTCAAGTCCTCCATCGGGCCCCTTAGGTATGGAGTGGATTGAGTATACATAAAATATTCTAAAAGAACATTCCCCTCACAAAGCAATAGATTTTGCATTAATATTGCAGGATGAGAATTAAATTGGCATGAAATTGTGCAAATATTTTCAGTCACTACCTATGAGAAATAGATTGGTATAGTCCTGTCCTCCAGTGAGGCAGTGACATTTGCAGGCATTTTAACCCAGCACCTGTACTGCTGCCAGTCCTGGCCCTGAATTCAAAGGGCAGAGGTGGGAGAGTCGGAAAGAAAGGATTGCTCTTTGCAAGAATTTTATCTAACTGTCAGAAACAGAGCAATGGCAGCTGTTTGCCATGCAGCTCTGTTTATCACATGCTGGGGGTGAAGGTGCTTACGTATCGCATCTCTCCCTTCCCTTGTGCTCTTTGCAGCAGTTCCTTGGTGGGAATGCATGCAGATAGCCTTTCCTCTCTCCCCTCTTGCCCCACCTCAAGGTTTTCCCCTTCCTGGAGCACAGCTCTCACCAACTCCCCCAAAACCCTCCCACTCTCTCCAGTTGGTGCTCCAAGTTGAAGGGACGCAGAACAGAAAGAATCCAGAAAAACTGTGGACAAATAATTGGGTGTTAAAGTCATTCATAAAGCTGGGCAAACAAGGGGACTGTTGGTGGAGTTGATGCTTACAGCAGCTTTGCTTCAAGCTTGTGCTGTTACGTTTAAGAATGCCTTTAGAACTGAGGGCTGGGTTAGGCTGTGCACCTCAACATAGCCACAGAGCTTTGCAGTTGCAGCGTAAATTAGCAAAGGACCTGGCCTATCAGTTTTGTCATGGGAACTGGTGGCTGCTTCTGAAACATTCAAATTAGTGTGTAAAACACTTTCTATCCCAGCTGCCTCGTGTCTTGGTGACATTGTGCATCAATTCAGCCTATCACAGGTGGAAACACAAGCAGACCTTTTTAGCCACTAAGACAATACTGTCTACTGTTTAGATGAGATTTATTCAACTGACAACAGTGAACAGGATAAGTTGTGATATAGGGCAAAAAACCCATCTATATTATAACCCAATTTTTTAAAGTTTTGCTAAAGCTTTCATAATAAACATAGTAGTTCATTATTTCCTATTGAATATTTATGAGACAGTGTCTGAAAGCAGAGTTTTAATGAAATTATGCTTATCAAAAATTACATAAGTGTGTACCCACAATACTTCAAAAAGGTAGCTTTACTATAATTAGCTAAGCTCATTTTTCAGCTGGTGGTTTATTAAAATTGTTACTTACTGTGGTACTTAAAGTCAAAATTGAGTATTAAGACATTTTAATTTTAAGCTTTTCTATAAACTTAAGTTTACTTTGAAGAAATAGTGGCTAAAATATTACTGAGTATAATAGAGTGAAAGAGAATTAACGACTTTATTTGGATGTGGACACTGAAATCAAAGCTCAAGTAAACATTTAAAGCCAAGTATAAAAAGTATTGGAAGAATGTTCCAAATTAGGAACACAATATATGGTTGAATATGTATTTACAAAATTCTCTGCCTTCGCTGTGTGTAAATTTCATAGCTCTGCCATTGCCCTCTGACAATGAAACTTAATCTTTGTTAATACTGGCCTTGGTCTCTCCAGCATGAGCAAGATGATGATCTCCTTAGGATAACATAGTCATGAAAACATGAGCCGCCTTCTCGGGAGCAACAAACGCTGCATCAAGATGCTAAGTCCTTGCTCTGCCCTGGTCTGCCTGTTAGTTACTTTGGAAATCAATTGCAAACTGCGAACTATTCAAACTGAGTATGGAAATGCCATAAAAAGTTTCCACATAGGCTTTACATTCCTATGTACATGAAAACTTCTACAGTAGAGACAAAGTATTTGAAGTTAGACCTGGTTGAGTACTCAGTTTTTCTTCCTGGTAGTTTACAGAAGTTTCCAGGGTACTGAATTTCATATTTGATAACACTGGAGTATTTTAGAACATGTATCATAGCAGTCAGCTCAAGCAGAGTGAAAGGTTTTCAATATAATATAATTTTTTATAATTTTTCAGAAAAAATGAAAATCTGCTTTTTATTAAATTTTATTCATATAAAAAGAAGATTAGGTTTTCTCCCTGGAACAAAATTACCTCTGAAGACTACTATTGTAAGCATTCATCTGCCTAAACTACAATGGCTACAGTAAGAAACTGAAAGCCTTTCTGGGGCATCCTCAGGCAGCTTTGTACCACTCTCTTGGGACAAATTTGTTTGTCCTGATAATTGTTATTGGATTATTGATGCAGTGGTCTTTTCTAGCTACCAACATAACTGTATGTTTAGTTCCAATTTTTGCAGTTTATAGCACAAGTTTTATATACTCCTTTGAGCTTACTAAAATTTTGAGAGTAAGAAAATAAAAATACATGTTTTATTGTAGTTGAAGCAGCTCTTTCTTCTCCATTTCTCTAAAGGCAAGTTAAAATTTGAAGGGCAAACGAAGGGCAATTCTCCGAATGCAAAGCATGGCAAAGGCAACTCCTATGTAATGACTAAAAATGACATACCACAGAATACCCTGCAGCTTCATAAGAAACAGAATTTGGCAGTGGACTGAAGGTAATTGGGAAATATGGTCATGCTATTACTATCGGGGCGATAAAAACCTATTGCGAAAAGTTGACCAGCAAAAATAATGCTGTAGGTAAAGTTTCAGGATTATTTGTGCTAACCTCCATTTTTTTCCTTTTGAAGAAGGATGTAATTCTCAAGTTTTCTTGCTGCTTTCAGTAACAAGATTGATGTTACTGATGATGGGAGTGATGTGTTTGTTTTAATGGAAAGGGTTATAGGAAAGAGTTCCTCTGCCATACGCCGATGTCAGAGAACATTTCTTCTTGGCAAAGAAAATGGGGGGGGGGGGGAAAAAGGGGGGGGGGGGAAGAGTAACAGGGCTATATAAAGCATGCTAGAGAAAATCTGCGATCTAGAAGTGAAATCTGAAAGGTTAGCCAAGTTGTTTAAAAAAACCAAACCAAAACAAAAAAAACCACCCAAAATCAAACAACTCCCCAAACCCCCTTCCCCAAAAACCCCAAACCAAAAAACTCCAACAAAAATAACACATTCAAATGAAAAAGCATTTTTTGCATTTTTCAGGTGTTTTGATGAACAACCGTATTATTATTAGGTGGATATAGAAAACATCAGACTAGTTTTCAAACTGAAATATCATAACAGAAATTTAAAATTACACTTGGCCAATGTTTTTTCCATTTGTATGTATGCTGTTTTGCAGGGTAAAGGTTAGACAAGCATTACTAGAAAAACAGTTGCTGGAAAAAAAGTAACTGGCCCTTCAAGAAGCATGTGAAGAAGAAAAATAGAAATGCCATTAAGCACTCTGACAACAGGTGGTTTTATTTCCTGTATATAGTATTTTCATACACAGTAATGATACAAACACATACGGTCATATTACATGAAAGACAAAAAGAACAATCTATCAAAAGCAAATAAATGAAGAAGTTAAAATGCACTTTTGGTCTGACTTCAGCAGTAATTCTGTCATGTTATAAATCCTATGTGCTTTGTAACTCTGACAACAGGTACATTATGATGTTAAATTGCACTGTAGAAGCTGTTGATATCTGAAAATAGATAGATACTATTTTTTCCTTTGGGTTGGATGTGATTTCTCTTTTTCTTTGATTCTTTTTTTTGATTGTTTCTTTTTTAATAATCTTAAGTCTGCCTTGAGTCTTAGGCAAGATTTATGAGTAATTTAAATTCTTTTTAAATTCTGAGAGCTTACAGACGTTGTACAACTTTTTTTCTTGAGATATTTGACTCTCTGTGAAACTTTTGCACATTATTTTAAAAAGGACATCCCAGAAAATGCTTGCTAATGTTTGTCATAGTAAATGTAGTGTTTGGGGTTTTTTTCTATGGCTGACTTTTGAAGGAGTAATTTTTACCTTCATTTATATTTTTATATCTAATCTCCTTGTTTTTTCCTCCAAAGACTAAAAGGAAAAATCTGGAGTTCACATTCTTTACACTCCAGGAACTGCAGCCTAAATGTGCAGCCAAAGGAAAATAAGGGAGGGAGAAAAGGTGTTCTTCAAACCCTTTTGAATTTGGGTAATTTAAACAGTTGCACTAATGCAGCAGCTTTCTCCCCAGGACTACCCATGGTTAAAAATACAGTATTTGATGCAGCCTTGACCTCACCTTCAGCATGTCCTTTGGCTTCAGGATTAACCATCCCAGTACAGTGTGCATGCCAGTGAAATTCTTCCTTAGTCCCTCTTGGACTGTTTGTGACCTTGTAAGTGCTTTCACTTCGGCATTTGGGTGTACAAAGTCAAGAAGAAAGAAAAATACAACAGAGGTCAAATACTCCAAGCCATCTTCTCTGGGAGAGCTGAGCATAACAGGAATAAATAAAACTAAGGGATCGTTGGTCTGTTATTTCAGTCATTTTTTAAACTGTTGAACTCAGGCTCATTTCTAGTCAATAATGCTTTATTTTTAATAATCTGATTCAATTAAATATTTTGCAGTATTAACAGTGTTATTTTAGGTTGTCCATGCATTTTTAATGTTAACTCTATTACGTCTTTTCTAAGTTACTGGTTGAATTGCATTGTCTTTTGCATCAGATTTTACAAGAGGCTGGTTGAGAGTCATGATCTGTTGATCTCTTCTAACTGACCCAATTCTCTTACCAAAGTAGAAAATGCTTCTAGAATGGCCTTTGACCAGGATGGTAGAGTTCCCACTTAATTACATTTTTCTAACCAATATTTATTCTGTGTTTCACACTAATGAAATATTGCTTCATAAAATAGGCCCCTTGGTTGTATGTGGGGAAAAAAAAAAGATCTTTAATAAAGTCATCCAGTCTGTATATTTTGACAGCCTGTAAATACAAAGATGACATTTTATTAAAGAGATGGGAAAAAAAATGATCATGCACAGTTTTAAATATTTTCTCTGGTTTTAGCCATTCAGATGGTGTCCTGACTTTGATTATTTTGCTCATGCATCTTTATGTATTTTTGAAAGTAGTATTAGCCTATATCTGAATATTTTAACACAAAGAAAATAAGCAATGAAAAAAGGTTGACTCTTGCACAATATAGTGTCTGAGAGAATCTTTGATACTGATCTAGCCACAGGAAATTAAACAGTTAAAACAGACGCACTTAAGAAAAAAACCAAAGAATTATGTTATTTGTGGCATATCACTCAATGTTGTTGCCCATGACTCTGTAAAAATTCTGAACTACTGATCTGAACACCTTTGTCTGCATCAGAAGAAAAAGAAGAAATTTTGGACTTCCAGGAATTGTGGGTATTGCTAAATTATGAGTCTGCTGGTTCCTTTTGGTTACTGGTTTTGAACGTCAGAGCTCATGTCAATCTCTGCTAAAGAGCTGAGGTTGGTATTGCTTCTCTGTTATAGCATCCTTGCTGAGCCGAGGCCTCCTTCACAGCCAGGACCACACGCCACTGTTACCGCGCAAAGATCAGTAATGCACGTATTTGGGAAGTGCTGTTTTCTGGTAGCCTAAAGCTTAGTGTAAGCTTATTTCCTACCAGGAGTGTGACGAGGTAGCAACATAAGCTCTCTCTTCATGGAAATGCCGTCCAGCTTTCAAGTTTATGTTTTCAAGGACTGACAACTGGCATTCACAATGTGCAGGTTATTCTGTGTTAAGCCTGCCCACATAGCAGGCAATTCTCCACTTTACAGCAGTTCTGGGCATGCACAGTGCTGTATTAAGTCCAGCCAATTAAACTGTCTCTTGTTTATTCCCCATGCTACGTGTGTTTGCATAGAGGCATTTAAGTTGGGCCCCCGATGAAGCTGTCTTACTGGCTGGAGTTCCTTTGTGCTGCTCTTCAGGCGCTCTCCTGCTGACCTGTGTTCCTCCTCCAGGCTCTGGGCATCTCTTGCTGGCCCTGGCATCAAACTGGTAGGAGTGGGATGGATTGAGGTTCCTCTCCCCTGGCAACTTTAGTTTAAAGCCCTCTTCACCAGCTTGGCAAGCCTATAACCGAAGATGCTCTTCAGTTGGGATGTGATATGCAAGGACTAAAGGAGGAGAAACCAGTGACGTGTAAATGAAGCAGGAAACTGAAGTAACTATACTCCTGTTTTCAGGTCAGTCAGATTGCTGACAACAGTGCGAGCTCAATTTCAAATGGAATTAAGCAACGTGGGAGGCTTTTTTTGATTCCTTTACTGTTCCCCATCTGCTCAGTCTATGGATTTGAAATTATTCCCACTCTGGAATTTGAAAATTATGTTTACAGAAAGAAAAGTGCTATGATATAATTCTATGGCATAAAAGCTTTCTTTTAGCCCTGAATAAGCTGAAATTTAACGATGTCTATAACTAAGCTTGTCTAGCACTTCCCATTTTAACACATTTTAAAGCTTGGTAAAGGAGAGATGTGGTACAAGAGATGTAGTTTTTGTTTGGCTATTAAAATTTACTCAAGTCTGACTGATGTATGAGGTTCTGAAAAGCCTTAGCTTAAAAATGCTCTGAACATGTGGATTTGGGATTAATACCTGAATTCTCAGAATATTCTTCCTATTTCTACTCCAAACAAGTTTTGGCACTGCTCAGACTGCAATACATGATTCCTGCCAAGCATATTAGCGTGCTCCATCCCAGAGCTGCAGGGGTTATGGATAATGTTCCCCAGTGTTGGTCTTCCCAGCAGCTCTGGACACTGTGGCAGGTGATGCTAGAACTGAAGGCAATGTGACACGCTCTCTTGTACTGTCACTGCTCCCCCACTGTAGCCCATGGAAGAAGGATTTGAAAGAGGCTTACAAATTTTGTCAAATAACCTTTTGACAAATTTTAGAAGTAATTTCCCTGGGCATTAATTGTTGTTATGTAAAATAGAAGTGGTACTGCCATGTAGTCACAAGGCAACACTGTGAGAAAAATCATAAACGTGTTTGAAGGACTCAGATTCCATAGAAACAAACAGGAAGGGATTAAAAGTCTTGTGCTGAAAGCAGGGCTGAATTGATGGGGAACATTAGAGAAGTCAGCAACTCTTCAGTGGGTAGGCTGAATTAAAAGTCACTCAGTTTCTCATCTACCCTTTGAGTTTTGCTGAGGAATGACAACCAGAGTTCTTTGTTAAAATAGTTTGTGATCATTAATATTAAAAAGGATAATATCAAGATATGTGCAGTGAGATAAGGCTTGTTCACTGTAGAGTTTCTCTGCTTTTGAAGGCTTTATTTTGTGACCAAAATTTTCTGACTGTCTTTTTAAATGTATACATCCACAGATAACCTGTAAGATGCACTGTGTGTATGAGGAAAGTATTGTTTTGTTTCTATTTATCATTGCTGTGGTTTATTTTAACAGATGATTTCTGACCTTAGACTTTGTGTTGAGCTAGCTCTTCAAGAAGCTGGACTTCACAAAACACTTTATGCAAAAGAGATTTTATCAAAAGTTCCTCCATTGAAGCTTCCAAGAAGAGATATGGAGTCTACAGCTTTTAAAATGTAGAGCACCTCTCATATCAGGAGTAGAGAAGCTTCAGGGGTATTGTCTGGCCTATAAAGTGAAAACTTTAAATAAATTTCCCTTAGGCTGTGTCATAGAACTACTTAGTTCTCAGTGCGTGCAAGCATTCAAAAAAACAACGTGCCTTTCTTGTGCAGTGCTACACCATTTTACGCATGTCTTGGTGAAGGTTTTATAGAGGTTTGGTGGGTGTAGGCTGTTGTAGTATAATTTCCTATGTGCCTTTCTACTGGGAGACAGGACACCTGTTACGTGAAAGACTCCTACAAACATTACAGGCCAATCTGATATATACCATCTTGAGTAGGAACTCTGTTTTTTAATTGGCAGCATAAATCCAAAGTAGCTTTGCAGAACAGTCACTTTAGATTACATTATGATACATGAATACGTCCACAACTTTCATTCCAGGTTTCTTGAGAATTTGATTCTTTTAATTATAAAATCTTCATTATCGTGAATGTTTCTATTATTCCTTGATTATTATAAGAAGAAACTTAACCTTTGTCTATATTTAGAAACCAATTTGCTGCATCATATTTACTGCAAACCAGTCATGCAATTTCATATTGCAGATTAGTCTTTCAGTATAAATCATAAATTAGAAATAACGTTTCAGATCTGGGATCTTTATTTTGGAGCTGAAGCTACTGAATATGATTCTATTAAATGAAAGGGAAACTGATGTAATTTCATTTTGTAACTGATTATGTTTTCAAGCCTTACATAAGATGAGTGTGAAATGTATAAACAAGTTACAATTGGCAGCTTAACCAAAAATTTCTAAGGACGATGAATATCAGAAAGATCTGAACATCCATAGTTGTGTATCTAGATAATTATAGGAACTTCATTAATGTAATATTGTAATGCCTTATAGGTGTTAATGGATCACATACCTACAACACCTTGTGAAACAGACAGTAATTCCTCACTGTCAAAATGAGAAACTGAGGATCAGGCTAGATGAGAGCCCTGTCTGTGTCCTCCCAGCAGAGCCCATGGTGCAGGTCCAGCAAACACCAAGACAGCGGTTTTACTGCTAGCCGCTATATGCCACCTCCTTACCTGGCACAGACAACAGGCCCTCTTCTCTCGACATATTCAGCGACTGTACACCAGATGTTTTGCAATCAGAGGCGAGCAATGTTAAGTTTCCACACTTCAAACTGATAGTAACATTGGCAAGATCTTGTAGCGTAAGCCTGATCTCAGCAGGTGTCTCTGAGCACCTGGGGAGGGAGGTTTGCTCTGGCCTGGGTGTTCAAGGGTGCAAAGTCAGAAGCAGATGCAGACTCTAAGAAGGGTGCCAGAAGGGCAGGGGAAGAGCTGGTGTGACAAACTCCCGAGACCAAGCAAAGTTTAAGACTAGGAGCAACGTAATCTGAGTACTGAAGCTAAGTTATTTTAAGGGGAGGAGAAATGCTAGACTGCCCAAAAGCCGTGGGAGCTGTATGTCTTCTGGATTTAGCTTTTGCATGTTTGTGCTAAAATTACAATTCTTTGTATATTTGTGCATTTTATTTTGGTATCTCATTTGGGGTAACTCATTATTTTTAAAACACACTTGGCCAGCTTCATAGCTTGTTGGATGTTCTGCAGGGGAGACCAGCATTACTTTTCTTCTCTGTTGGAGACCAGATTGGCTGCTAGACTGCTTCCCAGAAACGGAAGATCCCAAACTTAAGGCAGTTGAATTTTTTTTCTTGCCTTTAAAAGCAGATCTACAAGGTGATTTCAGTGGTGCAAAATCTTTTCAGATTATAGATGTCATCTTTTATAAATACCAAGACATTTATGAAGAAAAAAATCCAGTTGTTGCAAAACACTTACAAGTTTGTGCCAACTTATGTGCATGTAAGCTTACATGCACATTTATGTTTGTATTTATAGAAAAAGAAAAACGTAAGTGATTGCAATGCCAGTTCTGAACCCTCTGAGAATAGAGAGGTCTTTGCAGTAACGGTCAATATTTTGAAAAGGAGCTCACCAAGGACATGCATTCTGAGCTCTGTAAACTACTGTCTCATCTGAAACCCTTAAAAAGCGTCAAACTCAGAATGTGCAGCAGAAAGACCATTTAACAACATACTTATTAAGCTAAAAGCAAAATAAGAAAAACAGGAGTCTCTTTACTGGACAATGTTCTAGAAAATAGAGAGTTCACTATCTCCTGCAAAGGTAATGACCAGAACTGTGTTTCTGTAAGCTAGGGAAGAGCAAACCTCACCTATCAAATTAGGCAAAATGTTAAAGTATCATATTTCTTTTCCTGGAGTTGTTTTAAATTATTTTCACAAAGGACTTAAGGTACATTACTATTAGTATAAGTTTCTTAAGTTGACTGTGGACTTAGCAGAACTGAGTTTGAATGGTAGGTTAGATTGCATGTTAAGTGACTGGAGTGATTTTGTTTCCATTCTGGGAGGACACTGCTCCTGTCCTGGGATTTGTCCCCTGTCAGATTAATATTTGAGCCTAAAAACTGCAGTCTCAGAATGGAAACTAGGAACCAATCTCCTTTTCTTATAAAAAGTGGAGTTTGCTTTTTCATGGCAGCAAACTGAATGTATCCCACATCAAAGCGCTGGTAAGTTGTTGGAGTAGCTCAGGGAGACCATGTAAGTGGAGTCTCTGTGCCAGGGGAGCCCATCGGGGGAGCACCCTGGACAGCCCCACTCCGCCACCGGCCCCTATGCCCCAGAAACAGACCTCTGCGGATGGGAGGAGGCAGCATGACAACGTGCAGTGGGGTGATGAGAGGGACGCCAAGAGAAACCTGCACATTTGGGAGGCAAATTGAGCTGTACCCGAGAGTGTGGAAATATTTCCAGGACTAGAGGGGCCCCGAGGTTGCTGCTGAAGCAGATTTTAGGATACTGACTGGAGAACAAGTGCCTTGGCGATGGCCCCTCAGCATGTCTGTAAGTATCTTTAGACTTACATGTTTTGTGCTCTTAATATCGTTAATATCTTAAGATCCTCTCCCATGTTTTTTGATACGTTAAAATTTTGTTTACCAGAACTCTTAAATCCTGTAAGTTATTGTTCCAAAGGTGTCAAAATTCATTTGGAAGCAAGCTTGTTAGTGAATCTTAAGAACTGGAAGTGATTTCGGTGGGAAATTCTTCAGGCTGTAGGTTACCCTCTGTGAAAAACCCCTCCACTCAAACAAGGCGCAGTTTAGTCTCTTACAGCTTGTGGAGACACTTAAAGATGATTTTCTGGATCGTTGATGGGTGTTGATTAGCAGATGAATGTGAAAGATGCAGTCCCTGGCAGTTGCCTGAAATCAGGTCAAGGTTATATTGGTAAGGTGTGCTCCCCATCCCTTTCCCTCTCAGGTGTCCCCATGCATCCCGCGCCCAAACCTGCCGACCGTGTGACAGGGGCGAAGCTGCTCCTGCACAGCCCGGACAGTCTGTGCAAGGTGCGCTTCCCACACATGACCTCTTGTGTTCAAACACTCTGGTACGCATCAGTTTTTGACAGATCTTTAAACATTGTATGAATGAAAGTCTGAACGGCCTTCGTAACAGCAGTGAGTAGCAATGGTCACAAACGTAGATTAATTTTGCATGTCGTTTACTTAGGTTTTGGTTTTATGCCAAATGCAAAGTCATCTCCTTCCTAGAGGATCGCTGTGGACAGGAGCGACCCTAACAGGACAGTTCTTTGCGACCACTGAAGACAGGAGTGAGGACCGTGCAGTTCGGTAACACAATCTTAATTTCCATGCAAATTTTGGCTGGAGCTCTCCTTGGGTATGCAAGTGTGCTGGTGCAATTCAAGCCGTACTGGAGGTCCGCAGCTCCTGCGTGGCAGTGTTCACTGGATCCGGCTGCCCCGCTCAGCCATGGAGGGCACCTGCCTGTGGGAGCACATTGTGACCAAGTCTTTTTCGTTTCCCACACAAAGGGTCCGCGGTGTGCCCGTGTGGGTAGGTCCCGCCTGCCCGCTCCTGGCATGGCAGCGCTGGGGGCACAAACACGCACTGTGCCGGCTGGGACCTGGCGCCCTGCTGCTTGTGCTGCATCGCCCATCAGTTGCTGGAGAAAAATGTGTTTCCCACCAGAGGGCAAGGCCCCAGGCGCTTTCGGATGAAGGCTGCGATCAGGCGCTGAGGCCGCTGCTGGTACTCCTGCAGCACCTCGCGGGGTGCCCGGATCTGGTCCCCCTGCAGGCGGTCCAGGAGCGCTACGCAGACAACGGCGGCTGCAGGATGGCCAAAGCACTGCGTTACCTCACATGTGACAACAGGCACCCGCCACCTTAAAACACTGCCCCGTGGGGAAGGAGAGGAGGCCCTGCTCCCATTGCCCATCCTCCCCAAGCCCCTGGGGCTTGCTGGGGGATGCGCCCCGATGTGCTGGAGGTGTCAAAGCGGCAGGCCCCCCGGGGAAGCCGCTGGCCACAGCACCGCTCTGCAGGCACCCTCCACTCACCCCATTTCTCTTCCAGCAAAATGGGGAAAGCCAGCACCAGAGGTACGGCCAGGACTTGTTTTAAGGCTGGGAGAGGGATAAGGGGGGATTAAGTTTTGTTTTGCCCAACACATGCTCAGGCCTTTTAAAACAAACGTTTTTTATTGAGCCACAAAATTTGTTTTAGTGTACTTTTCTAGTGAAAATCGTTCGGAATGCCTTTTCGGCCTTCAGGTTGTCTGAATCTTGCACCAAACCGAACCTTCAGGTCGGGTTAAGCTGGAGAGCATGGGGGTGCGGGAAGGACGCGGAGGTGGCTGCAAGAGGACTCACCTTTCAGGCCACACAGCCCGCACAGGGCAGCAAATGCCGTGGACTCCATTTCAATGTTCCTCACACCGGCGTCATAAGCTCTTTTTAAGTACTCTAACTTTTTTTCACTGGAAAAAGAGCACAGTGCTCCGTCTAATCTCCCCTGACCTTGAAAGGAAGCAGAGAAGTGTCACTGCTGACCCTGTGTGGGTTTACAGTCATGGTGAACGGTGTGTAGTTTCAAATGGCAAGTCCAGCAGTGCCTATGTTTTGTCTGAAGCCAACTAAGTTTTCCTTTGAATAGTTACTTAACTCATATTAACCTCAGTGTTTAAAGCCAGTGTGCTATGTCTCTGTATAGAGGAGAAAATTACACAGGTTTTAACACTTGTAAAAAGGATGAGTAAGCCCACAGGTGTTAAGTACAGGGGGTATATTGCACTCTGCAGGGGCAAGTCATCGCAGCTCCTCTGAGGTGCACGGAAATGAAGGTCAGCTGTGAAGGTCTGCCAGGTTAAATCCAAAAAATGCCAAATTACTGTTGAAGAGGGGCATAGCAAGCTGTGCAGAATGGCAAAACTGAGGAGAGGAAAACCCTCTTAATTTAGGTTTAATTTTTCTTAAGGGGCTGTCACGGATGGCAGGCAGCTGGAGCTGCTTGCGAGTGGTGTTCCCTGCTCGGGTGGCATTGGTGCTGGCCAGGGAGCTGGGTCCCGGGGCACCGGCGCTCCCTCCCACCCTCACTGCAGCCCTGGGGCATTGCCGCAGGCAGGACCCAACGCCGTGCTCAGTGTGTCCAGGCATGGGCACCCATCCTGATCCTCTCCTCTAACTCCACTGGTGGCTTTGGCTGTCCTGCAGCTGCACCTGGGTCCACAGAGCGGACCTATGCCCAGCGCAGCTACTCCTCTCACACAGTATGTAAAGTCCTTTGTGCAAGCAAAATGTATACCTCTGGCTGTGCTAACCTGGGTGGAGTGCTTCATTTTATTGCTGTTCCTACTGTTAATCCTCTCAAACAGCTTTTTGTTTAAATAAAACATGGTCTCGAGCAATACACAGATGGTCGCATTTGCAAGCAGATCCAAAAGTTTATAAATAGTCCTCAGATTATTAATTCTTCATTTATTACATTTCATCTACTCTGCAATCAGCATTTAATTTTGCAAAGGAAACGGTTCCAGAGTAACCAAAGTTTGTTTGCGTAAATCTCACATGCTTGCTGACATTTTTCTAGTGTTTGGTAGTTCTGAAGTTATAATCTTGTTGTAGCAAACAACTCAGCGTAACCCATCTGCTAGGCTCACTACAGGATTGTGGACGAGGGACTGTTTTCTTTGCCAGGGTGAGGCTACTGCTTTTGGGAGGGTCTGCAACTGTGCATGGCTCCCATGTAATGGCTGGACTGGGAGGCAGCAGGGGTCCCCCCGGGCACCTGCATTGTCCCAGGGAGCAATCACTGCTGGGTGGATCTTCACTCTTGATATGCCACCAGCTACAGCAGCGCTGGTCTTGCAGGTGACATTAGAAATTTAACTGGCAGATGCACATGAGACCAATTAGCAGAGTAGGCCTCACCCTGGCAAAGTGCCGAAATTGGTACTGTGTGTTCTGAAGGTGTACCCTGCTCTGACCGCTGAACAAGCTCTAACGTATCAGGTGGGTCAGCTCCTGCAGCCGTTCTTAGGCTTTGGCAGCATGGGTAACTTTGCCTACGTAAGAACATAAAGACTTGGCATTACGTTTGCAGGGAGGAAGGACAGTCAAAGATCATTTTACCTTCATAGAAGTCATAGGTGCACATGGTATGGCCAATGAGCGTGCGAAAGTCAGGAATCTCCTTGCTACAGGCGAGTAGTTCCTCTGCGAGGTCCTTGTCCAGCTCAGTGCTCCGCACCACCACATCATCCAGCACCACCTGCTCAAACCGTGGCTTGAAGGAGGAGTCCACCGCCATGTCCGTGATCACAACAGACCCGGCCTCGATCCCTGTGAAAACAAAGGCTGAGGCTAAGCCAGAGCTCATAACACTTGTGACCTGCTGCAAAACTTCAGCATGATAGAAAAATCTCTATAGATGTGTGACTGTGGGATTGCTCTTTTAGTGAGTAAAACAGATCTGAGAGAGTAATTGAAATTCATGCAGTAGCACAGATGTAGAAGTAAAACGTACAGAATCAGCACACGATGAGTGATTGTGGGAACGTGCTTCTGGTTTGCAGAGATCATGCCCCACCACCAGCTTGTGCAGGCACAAGCAGCACCTCTGCCCCAGCCAGGGGTCCCACCAGTGTGGAGGACTACAGGCACTGGGACAGCCGGGAGGATCTCAAAGCATGACAGTGACTTCCAGTGAAGTGTTTTCTGTTTGAAAAGTGATACCCAGTTGTTGTGAATTCAAGGCCTTTGTTCATTATGAAAATGTGCACTCTGCTAAGCCAGTCGCTAGAAGTTTGCTGTGTTTTAACCCAAAACAAAATATCATGTTTGATATTTGGGGACCTGACAAAATCCTAAAGCTCATAATTACATGACCTATTGCAGAGAATGTTTTTTATTAAGACCCTCTTTGCCCAGAAGGAAGACCATGGATAGCTTACCTAAGCCTCCAGAAGTACCGATGCGTATAATAGTAACGTCTCGGCATTTTGCATGGTGCAGCAGTTTGATTAGTTCATGAAGCATGATGGAAATGGAAGGGATGCCCATCCCGTGCTGTTGGGAGGAGGGAAAAGAAAAACATCATTCCCTTTGATGCTGTGGCAGGTGACAGGTACGTGACTGCAATGAGCCTAGGGTTACGCTGTGGCCTCTTTCCACTGATGAGGCCAACAGCGGTTTTTTGACAGGGGAGAGACATCTCAGGGTCTATGTAGCCTGTCCAGGTAAAGCATCTCACCCTCTTCTCCTCCCCTTGATGCTTTTAAGGCTCTTATCAATAGAGCCTTCATCCCTGGGGACCAGTATGACAGACGCACAGATGGCATCACTCCTTCAAGAAAGGTCTCTCCACGAACGCATCCTGATGGCTGAATGCTCCAAGACCTTCCCCTTGTGTTGCCTGTCCTTACACCACGTGCTGACTTCCATTCTTTGTCGTCTCCTGCTCGTACTCTTGGAGTGGTGAATTTCAGTGAGGACAACCTCAGCCTCTGCTTCTCTGGGTGCCTCCCAGCCCACCCTCGCCCCACGCTGGAGCACCTCCACCTGCATCGCTGGGCATGAAGGACAACAGATGGGTTTGTGCCCCTTGGTGAGGACCAGTTTCGGGGTCAGGCATTTGCTGCGTGAAGCCTCACGCCTCGCAGGCCACCTGTCCTGCTTCCTGGCTCGCATCACACACCCTGGTGTCCCTCCGTCCCCAGCGCCTGCCTGGCTGCCTGCAGGCTCTCCCCTCTGCTGGCACCAGCCTGTTCCCTGTCCTCTGCCACAGCTTGTGGTGCCCTGCTGCCCCATCTCCGCTGCCAAACCTCTGGGCTGGCAGATGTTTTGCAAATCTGGAGCTGTTGCAGCTGCCTCTGCTTTCTGCCCAGCGCTCCCTCACGTGATCATCTTAGTTTTCTGCTCCATTGCTCAACTGCCATCCTTTTCTCGGCTTTACCTTTAAAAACAAAAGGTGTTTGGTGGTGTGGGGTTTGGTTTTTTTTCCCCGTGAAAAATGCCTCACATTTTTTGGTTTCACTATCATGTTCAAAAACCTGAAGGAAGCATATGTAAAGAAGCACAGCTAATTTAACATATGCAGTTTTCGTATTGCTTTGTCTCTTTTCATTTGGCTGTGAGACTGATGGTCTATTAGGCTCGTATCATGTTTTAAATATGAAAACATTTTGCATGTTGTTATTCTGGAACATCAGCCTGACTTATTTGCCAATGCCTAAAAAATGTATTCTCATTGTAAATATTCAAAGCAGGAAACTCTGTTCCTGCCTCCGGTATGTTTGACTTCATTTGTGTTTCTAAGCAACTTGCAAAAATGTGATGTTGGCAGCTGCACAAAGTGTTTTGGGGGAGGCTTGCTGCGTGCTCTGCCCTGCGTCCTCTCACAGGGATGAGCCCAGGGGTTGATGGCTTCTGCATTGGCACAAAACTGGTGCATGGCCAAGAGCTCAGTGTCAGCTTTTCTTCCAGCTGTGTCACAACTACTGCCAGATTGGGGAATAGCAAAACTTGTGGGTTTTTCCCCCTTTGGATCCTGTCAGATTGATTCCCCCAGGCTTTTCTGTCGGTCAGGTTTGGTTTGGTTTTGTCAGAAGGACCAAACATGAGCTCTGTTGTGTGAGTGACGCTGTCTCCTGTGAATCAGATTTAAGACTAAACTTGTGCAGGAAGAAACGAGGGCAGGACCGAGCCTTGGGGTGTGAGCACCCCACCAGCACAGCCTGTATTTGCTTTTTCCTTTGTGCAGTGCCAAAAATTCTGCTGCTGTTAAAGAATAATTAATAATAAAGCAAGATTTTTACTTTAGAGCTCATGTCAATGGAATACTTCCAGCAATATTTCATAGTTCATGCGTGGTGGGAAGTGGTCTTTGCCTCTTGAATTGCCAGACTGCTGAGCTGAGCAAAATACGTGCATGTTCATTTTTAATACGATGCTTTTTAAACTGAACGTGTAGGGTGCTGAGAAATATCATTCAAACAGAAGCAGCTTTACCACTGTAAGGTTGTACTGGTGGTAATGGCTGAAAACTGAAAAGAGGGAAAAAATCTGCCGGTGGGTGTTGAGGGAAGCGGAGGCATGGGAGAGGTCGTGCCGGCCACCCTCCCTGCTGCCGGGGGAGACAGGGCCCCTACGCCAGCCCACTGTGGGACCGCACTGGCAGCAGCAGAGGCTGCGGTGAGCGCCCCGGTTGGAAAACGCATGCGGTACGGTGCAGTACTTACACTGATGGAGAGCACCGGCCCAGCCCGGTACATGGCATATCGGTCCGTCCCTGCGCAGATGTCTGCCAGGTCCTCCCCGTCACCCATCAGTCCCAGTTCCTTGTGCATGAACTGGGCAAATGCCCTCATCCTGTTTGGGCTGCCACCAACGCAGACAAACTGGATGTAAAATATGAACGTATTGGTACTTTTTAGCTAAAATAGGTACCAAGATTCAGTCGTAATGTGGCAGTGGCAGGCTGCACTGGACACACCTCCCCAGAGAGTGCAGTGGGATGCCACTTCCTTGCAGGCGAGCAGGGGACACCAAAACAATGGAGGGTCTCAAAAACCGGAATTAACATTAAAACCAAACTGTTACTCCTTTAGGGTTGTGACTACACTAGGTCCAGACAGCTGTACAGCTGCACGTACTTGGGTATCAGTCCCAGGCCAAGAAAATGAAAAATAATTCAGTAAATTTAAGCTTTTAGTATTCCTACTGACAGCAAAGCAAAACCAGATGTTAGAGTAGCTTGTTGTTTAATTTATTCTATCAACAGTGTTGACTGCAATTAGTAAGCACTGCTGATGACACAGAGGCTGTAAAGTCAGGGAGAAAAAGGACAAATTTTGCATATTAAAATAAAAAATGCTCCCTGAACGTAGGAGGGGGACCAGCATGCGACTGCAAGGGCAGCACTGCTGATCCGGCTGCAGGAGGCACAGGGGGGGGGGG
>NW_008824058.1:644820-657785 GCF_000699105.1 Pygoscelis adeliae
GAGTGCGTCCGCAGGGGCACCGCTGTGGACCGGCCTGCCAGTGGCACAGGGGAGTGGGAGCCTGTGCGTGGCAGCGGCTGTGCCAGGCTGCTCAAGCCCCATGGCACCATGGCTCTTCCCCCGTGCCACTGGGGAAATGCTCTGATTTAAAATGGAAGAGGAATGCGGTCATGACGGGCTGGTTTTGACAGCAGGTCTCAGCCAAAAATACAACATCCTCTTTCCCCTGTCTCCAGTAGATGATGATCAGATGCTTTGGACAAATACTTCCTCTGTCTGTCCTCTAACACGGGGGCCAACATAAAATCAGGTTTTATGGAACTACGGGTTTTTAAAAGGATAATTTTCTATTGGGATTTCTACCCAAAACAAGCAAGGACAGACGACCTCCCTGCCTGGGCTGCCCTGGGTCGCTGAGTCCGTTTACCGAGCAGCTGGGCCCCGTCCCCAGTGTGAGCATCGGCAGCAGCGGGGCCCCGGCACGAGACAGCAGAGCTGTGGGACGAGGGGCTGGAGAGCCCTGCGGAGCTGGGAGCTGCTGCCTTGCTTTTGCACCTGCTATTTACCTTTATGTCCCCAAACATTGCCGGCAGGTTGTGCGTCTTCGTTCCCAAGTCCAGGTGATACAGAACATCCTCCTCCATCGAGTCCAAGTACGGGTTTTTAATGTGGACAAGCCCATTGCTGTGGGGAGATGGGGTGAAGATGGGTCGGGGCAGTGGGCACTGGGCAGTGCCCGCAGGAATGGGGACAGGGCAGGATGGGGTGCGGGGTGGCCTGGGAGCCCCTGTGAGGAGCATGCATGGCCCTGGTGTCAGGGAAAGGACAGGACGGGGATGAGCCAGCTCTGTGTGGCATCCAGGATGGCTGCCTTTCTGTCAGAGCCCTGCTGTTACACGAGCTGTCCTCCTCCTTACATCCATCACTACTGGTAACCTCTTTGACATCTCCCTTATTATGTCTGTGTATTTGGCAAAAAATGTTTCTCAATATTTATCATCAATTTTGTCAATGGCAACCTTAGGTCTTTCTTTCATATAATTCTGCCAGAAATATGTAGTGGATAATGTACTGTGCTATTTTGTATGTGACAGCTCATTAAGTTCTTAGCAAATCAGGATTTTATATTTATGTTGTCCCAAATAACTGCCTAGCAGTACAAGTGCAAATTAAATTCATATTCTGCAGACAGCAGGAGGCCCGTTTGCCTTGCCTTTCCACCTGCTTTAATAGATGGAAAGCAACTAAGTAACAATACAGGTCAATTTTATAAATAAGGCTTAAACAAAACCCAGAGAACATTTTTCTTGACTTATTAAAACAAATGCAAACCCTCCCCTGTTACTCACCCAGAGTAACCTGTTGTTTCAGTCATAGCAGCTCTACCAGAGTCAGCTGAAAGTGATACTCTGCAGAAAAGCTAAGGAAAACACACTGCTATTTCTTCAGCTGTTGCGTTTTGTAGCTCAGAAGAGGTTTTAAGGGGCTCTGCAGGGGGTTAAATACCCTCTCTCTCCTTTGTGCGGTTCCCAAGACCAACAGTGGCCAGTCCCCCTCTGCCCACTCCCCTTTGCCCCATCAGGTGCGAGAGGTTCCTCTTTGGGGCCGGCACGGTGGTTTGTCCCAGATTGGCTGTTTTCGCAGGTGTGTCACCGTTAACCTCGACTCTCCTTCCACCGCTGTGCTCAGGCGGCGAGGGCCGGGGCTGGTGACCCGCTTGCCCTCTGGCCAGCAGGGTGGGTGCTGAGGCGCATGGCAGGCACACGTGCGCTCCGGGACGCAGGCCTGCCTGGCTCCAGCAACAGCTTCGTGCCAAGGGTTTGTCTGAGTTGGCTGCCACGGCGCTCCTCCCCCGGGCTGTGCTTCCCCTAGGCCCCGGGGATCGAAACGGTGCTCCCACCCTGGACGCCGGCTTCAGACCATGCCTTTCTCTGGCTCTGTTCTGTGCAAATCTGAAACCACCCTGTGTTTTTCTCAGGTGCACAAAGAAAGAGTTAATGCTGTAGCGACCTTTCGTGGGCTCTGTGAAGGGGTGGTGCTACATTAGGAGCAGCTGTGCCACAGCCCCCGGCTCAGAGCAATGGCTCACAGCTGCAGCAGCCCGGGCTGTTTCGTGGGTCCCTGTGTGGGTGCAGATCAACCTGTGCCAGCAGAGCAGCTGCCTCACACCCGGTGTTTGCTGGTGCTTGCAGGTCCCAGGTGTCTGCGTGGCATCAGCCTGCCGGGGCGCTTGGAGGGGATGAGCTCCCCAGGGGGAACAGGGCTCGGTGAGGGGACTGGCTCCAGGGTTAGGGCTTTGGCATGCTTGGCTCCCCAAGCCCTGGCCAGCCTATCTGACCGTGAGGTAGCTGGAGGCCGGGGCACCTTTTATGTTTTGAACTATCATGGTCCTCCCGGGTGGCCCAGAAAACTGAGACGCTTACTCACAAGGTAAGCGTCAAAAGATGGATGTGCCCATTCCCACTAATCCCCATCTTCACCCTCATGGCTCTTAATACAAAAAAGTGACTTGCAATAGATTTGTTTCTCTCATTGGCTAAGCTCCCCAGAAGGCAGCACTGCTGATTACTACAGTGGTGCCCAGGTACAGCGATGGACAGGGGTAGGCTACTGCTGCTCAGAAACGGATCCTGGCGTGACTGATCCTGGCCTGGAGAGGCTGATTTTATTCTCAGCAATGTCCAGACAATGATTTTTGTTCTCACTGTCCACACCTGACTCCGTCTCAGCCCAGGAACCCTCCAGGATCATTTGCGGACAGGGTTGTCGGTGGCAGGCTTGCCCTGCTCCCGGGGAGGCTGGCTGGCGCTCCAGGGCTGTGGGAGGAGTGTATGCTGGCTTCCCTGGGGCCTCTCTCCAGCACAGCCCTTCCCTCGGCTCCCTCAGTTCAGGAGGCGCCTTTGGTACCACTGTGCCCCACCCGGGGTCACTTCTCAGACCCCTCCTAAGGACACAAGGGACTTTGCACAGCAGCCCATCATACCTAAGCACCCCATGTCAGCTGCAGGTGTCACAGCAGTGCTCAGTGACCACCCTCATGTGCAACAGGCCTGGGTGATGGCTATGCTCCACGGGGCACAATCACTGCCTGCAGTCCCCAGGGCCATGGAGCATGCAGTGGGATGCGGGGCATGTCTTGGGGTGCTGGACAGGGCCTGGGGAGCAGGCAGCAGTGCCGGAGTAGCCACCACAGCCCCTGCTTGCAGCTCAGACCAAAGGGCAGCATGGAGGCAGCATTGCACTGGCCATGCCAGGTCCGCCCTGCTCGCAGTGTGAACTGCAGGACACTGAGCAAGCCTGCGGGTGCTCAGTCTCTGTCTCAGTGCTTCTCGGGTTGGTCTCATCAGCAATGAGCTGCCTTATGAGACAGATGTGCACAAGTGTCCTGTGCTTCAGGAGTGGGAGAAGACTGGAGATACTGGTCCTCCTGCCTGTCCCTGACACGATGTGAGACATTGCCCAGAAGATATTTTAGGCAGTGGCTGGAAGAGCAGAATCTGGCATTCGCCATTGGCCTCTGGGAGAATGGTAGGTGAAAGCTCTGGTTAATCAGTTAAGTGAAGTGCTAGGTAGCTAATTACCATGGTGAACTGAACCAAAAAACACACTCGATTTCAGTGCAGATTTTGTCAGCCAATGCTTTTGATCTGCTGCAGTCTCGGACTGCTTCTCTGTGATTTATGTGATCGCCATCGCAGGTCCCCTGGCTGTTACGGCAAATGCTTGTCCTAGCAGTGAACTGCGGAGAAGCACAAACAGTCTGCAGAAGCAGCCAGCATGCTCATGGGCAACTTTAATTGCCTATTATTTTCTTTTTTTAGCTTTGACAACTTTTGTAATTGGAGCCGTGTGAACATGGCAGGGTCTGGCCAGCCGTGGAGTTTGCAGATTGAACCGTTCAGATCTGGGGTGGGGGGGCCAGGCATCCTTGGGTATTAGCGGGCTTCTGCGCCAGGACCCTGGCCTGACCACCCCTCTGTGCCCAGCCGGGGACGGCCGAGCGGCCTGGGTTGCCTCTTCCTTGCGGAGCTGATGCCCCCCATGCCCCTGGTTCAGTAGCTGGTCCCCTGCTGTCTTGCCTTCACCTGGTCACTGGTCGTGCCCACATCTCCAGGGTCCTGGGCCGAGTGCCAGGCTCACAACATGGGGCAACTGGCAGTCCAGAGTTAGCCCAAAATCAGCACAAAATCCTGACACTGGCTGGGCACTCGGCTATGGCAGGCAGGTCTTCTGTGTCCTGGGCTGTGAGGTGTTCCCCGAGGCTGGGTGGTGGGGCTGCCAGGCTCGCCACCCTGCTCCTGCCCACCTCCCCTCCTGCTGCCGCAGTGTCCCCCCATCTTTGGACTGGTACTTAACGACGGCTTCAGCTTCTTTCAAAGTGATTTGCAAAGCCCCCTCCATCCAGATGCCTTTACTCTTCATGCATGGTGGTTTTCTTCCCTGCCATTTAGCCAGCTAATAAGCACTAAAAATAAATGAAAGAAAATCAAAGCACGATAGCCTTCCATTCAAAGGTGCAGCCCTAGTTTAAAAACATATCATGTGTGGCCTGCTTGCAGCACAGCATCCAGGCAGTAATGACGTCTTGTTTCGCTAATGGGGCAGGGAAGGTAATTGCTGTAACTGAGGCAGCCTTTTGCTGGGCAAATACATGTCCAAACCCTTAAAATTGCAAAACACTGTATAAAAGCAAATAAGTGTTACAAACCAGTGGTACAGAAAAGTGTAAATTGGATATCTTGCCCAAGACAGGGTCAGGATGGATCTGAGGAGGGATGGGAGCAGAGTCCTTATGGATATGTCAGACTTGCTGGAGTCATACCAAAGTCAGGCTGGAATGATTTCTCTGCTCTGATGAAGTTCTCCCCTCCCTGGATCCTGTTAACATATGCCTGCCAAAGACGACTTATTACTGATGCTCCACAGCACTCCTGAAGAATAAGAATCTGGAGCCTCTTTTTCCTTTTAGAGCGCGCCATGAGGTACACAGAAAAAACTTTCCTTAGGGGTACACACACATCTTCCTCGTGCAGCCTTGAACTGCCTAAGTCAGTCAGTTCAATTGCTGTATTTTTCGGCATAAAACTCAATGTTTCAGGCACATTGCAATTAATGAAGTGATTGTCATGCAAATCTTTACAGTTTTGTCCAATTAGCATTACTTGATTTAGAGAATACAATAGGAAGGTTTGCTACTCACAAATGGCAGCTGTAAACACTCTGGGGGAGGTGAGATCACGATTCAGGCTTCCCACAGGTTTGCCCGATTCCCTGGGCACACACTTGTTTGGTGGAGGGAAACGGGGTTCCTCTGCCCCACGCCTGCCTTTAGCATGCCTCACTCTCCGATGGAAACGTCTTCCCCGCTGGGGGCTCCAGCCCTGCGGGAGGAGCAGAGCTGGGAGGGAGCGCTGGCTTCTGCCCCTGCCTGCATGGCGCGAGCCGCGCTCACCACGTGCCCACCGCCTGCATGAGTACGGATGGGCTGAAAGCCAGGGCAGTTACCCAGCCATCGTTAAGAGGCTAATTTGGCACATGGGGCCCGTATTATTGTTGATGATGCACGAAGGAGAAGGAACAGCTTGTACATTGAGCCCAGATGAGTCTGTGGGATGAGTGGGCACAAAAATCACCTGCTTGTGAAGGGAGCGCAGCCGACAGGGAAGGAATGGCACAAGTCCTTCAGCCCGCTCCATCGTTTTCCAATGGCTCCAATGCTGACTTGCAATCCACAGCCTCGAGGGGATTTGGAGGAGGAGGGACCTTGGTCTTCCTCCAGCACGATGGTGTCTCAGCCCCTGTGAAATGCCGTCTCTGCAGGGGGCTGAGCCCATCTGTGGGCGTTCTGCAACCTGCAGGGCACGGGTGGGCAGGGGCTTCACTGGGGAGCGAGTATTCAGCGGTGCTGGAGGGGAAGGCAGGATTTGGCAGAATGGTGGATGGACAGACGGACAGACGGACAGACAGACAGATGTCGTCATGTGAGTGACCCTGCGGCAAGGCGGGAGTGTGTATGGCCCCGAGCCAGTGCACTCCCGTGGGCAGAGACTGCTGCCTTCATCTGTTACATACAGTGCTTCTGTGTCTCCCCCTTCTCCACGTTTCATGGCAGAGTATTTTTGGACGCGCCTGGCAAGGTCTGCACCTGCATGATTATAAATTGTCTCATGATAAAATAATTTCCCAGAGCACATGGACAGCTTCTTAAGTTAAATATTTACTTATGAACTAAAAATAATATTCCTGTGCACCCAGCTGCCATTTGTGACATCCTTGCGTGGTGGTCAGTGAAAGCCCATCCCCGACCCACCGCAGCCCTCTGCCCGTGGTGTGCTCGGCCCAGGGCAGGGAGCCCCCCCGCAGCCTGTGTGTGGCAAAGGGGCAAGATTTTGGAGGGTGGCCCTGCTGAGTGGACAGAGACAGAAATCTCCCGGAGCCATAGCTCAGCCTAGAAAGGTAGGCTGAGAAATGAGTGAGTAAGCAATGTTCCTGGTGGTGTTTGTCCCTGCTGTGTTCGAGGTAAAAGGAACAAGCATGTTCTTTTTAAGTAAACACGATTGCACCAAGGGAAACAGTTGACTTGTGCTTTTGGCTTCCTGGAACTGATACTGAAGGGAAGGGACAGCGGTCGCCGCGGCTGCACAGGTTTCGGCACCTGTCTCTGTTTAGGTTGGCTCGCTGCTTGGCCTGTACAAAAAGTCCCTCACGTTTGGCTTCCTCCTTTGTGATTATTTTTCTTGTGGTTGTTCTCCTTTAGGATGGCTTTAAATATATCCTGAACTGAAGTGTGGCTGTTCTCTCACTGTCTGTACGGCAACTCGTGCGTTGCAGGCATGGTTTGCCCTCCTGCTTGTCATGGCAGATGCGGCAGGACGAGGAGAGGAAAGCAGAGGCAAAGAAAGGAAGGGAGAGGAAAGGAGAGGGAAGGAAAGGGAAAGGAAAACTAAGATTTTCAGTTGAAAGGGACCGAAAAGGACCTACAATGATCATCTAGTCCAGCTGCCTGACTGTTTTCTTCTTTTGTGAGGCAGGGTCAGGAAGTGAGGATGGTGAGAAGCAGAGATTGTTGCCCCAAGCGAGTGTTTGTTTGTGACTGATTCAGAGCTAAATTCAGACTTTCTGAGTGCCAGGCAGTAGAGCTGTAAGCATATGTGCTAAAGGATGACAAATAAAGCACAATGAAGTATACGGCAGAATAACATATGGTAATCTAGACAGGCTCTCAGCAAGAGAAGAGCTCGGGAGAGCCAGCGCTCCTGCACCCATCCAACACCTCTAGTCATGTTAAATGCTATTTTAAAATAGACAGCCGCATGTCAGCCATCGCACGGCAGAAAGACGTTCCACCTGCTACGTCCTGCCTGAGCTGCTGTAATGTCTGCTCCAAACAAGCCTGAGCAGTTTCTTCTCAAGTCAGCTCATTTCTGACTTCTCTCCTGTGGTACCTCTGTTGCAACGCTGTGCTCCCTGAAGCTGCTGATAAACAAGATACTCCAGCCGCCTGGAGAGCAGCCCTGGTCTGTGAGCACAGGCAGGCAGCCCAGGCAGCCCCTTGTGGCCGTGGGTCTCGGGGCTGGGCAGGGGGGAACAGATTGTGCTCGTAGCAGGAGCAGGCTCTTCCACCGCCATCACAGCGGCATGTGCAAGCCCATGCTCACACAAGTGCATTAGTGTCAGCTTTTAAATTAGCAGTTCTGGTTCGTTAGCAGAGAGCTTATGAAAATTCACAATCTAAGAGATGTCTGGTGTATTCCTCTAGAAATGAGTTCTGGCAATCAGCATGAAGGAGCAGAAAAAGCACTGGGGAGAGTTTTTACCTGACAGAAACAAGGCTATGTGCCAACAGTACAGAGCTTTCCCTCTCCTCTTCCCTGGCCCCTTCCCCTTCCCTTCCCTATGTTGCAGATCCAGAATAGCAAACAAGGTGGGCAAAATGTAGATTTTTATCAACTGTTTGCTCTTATTCTTTGTTTTGCCTTGTTTATTATTGGTATAAATCTGTTCCTGGCTTTGGGAGAACTCAGTAAAACGCTCTGAAGAAACCAGGCACCATAGACCCTCAGGGCATGCAAGTTAACTACAGCTTGTCAGGACATGTTTTCCCCCGAGGTGAAACATTGTCATAAACCCATTTATTTCAGGCAGAAATCAGCTGTCTGACGTGTGTAGCTATTCAAGGAGCCGCTGATCCGCCAGTCCCTGTGTTTGCTGCGCCGGAGGGGCTGAGCACTGCTGCTGCGTTGCAGGAATGTTTCTTGGAGTTGTGGACAAGGTTGAGTAGCTTTTCCCTCCGTACCCACGCTGTAGCCTTGGACACAGCATGCTGGCTCCCTCCCAGGGATGGGCAGCGAGTCTGCCTGCTCTGCAGACACCTTTCTGCCCAAATCCTGCTGGGGCAGACAGGAGGTGCTGTGCCCATGCATTGGGGCTCCCTGCCCTGCCAGGCTGCCCAAGAGGTGCAGGCGCAAGGGTGGCAGCAGCACATGCCTGCCCGTGCATGCTTGGGGAGTGCCAGGCTGGCCCCTCGCATGCCTTGGGAAAAGCTGCCTTGGGCTGGGTTTAAACCCACTGGTTTCTGGGCAGAGTCAGCACTGGCTTTGTTGCAGGATCACGGGGCACTGCCCCAGCCCTGCCTGGCTTCACCACTCTGGTGGCCTTGGCACGAACAGCCACATGGCATCTCCCTCCTGGTGCCCAGCAGGGTCTGCCCCGCTGCTGTCTTCACAGTCGGCAGTGTGAGGGTTTGTTGTAGTGACTGCTGTATCGCGGCTGCCCATTGGTGCCTTTTCCTGGACAACTTCCTTCCCTGGCCCAGCACAGAGGATCAGCTTCAACAGCAAACATTGTTTTTGGCGTATCACTTCTCCAAATGCAGAGTTCCTTTTGTGCCTTCATGCAGGATGGAAATCAAAGTGAGAGTAAAGATCAGCAGTGGGATTGTTTGATGGCAGGGACCCCACGCCCAGGCTGGGTTAGGTTTCACCTTGCCTTCCTTTAAGCTGCTTTCTGTTCCTGCTCACTGCAGCCACAAAATACGTTTTGAAAGCGCGAGGGCAGTGCAGCACCGTGCAGTAAAGCCGTGGTGAGCCCATGTTCGGGGGACGGGCTGCTGCAGTCATGCTGGACCCTCCGTGCAGGGCTGCTTATGGGGATGGGCTGGAGGGAGCTGCACCGCCTCTCCCCTGGGCACAGACCCCACATGGGCATGGGGACACCCGGGCTGATGCTGTGTTGGAGACTGGCGCAGGGCAATGCTGCTGTGCCGCTGCTGGCACTATAGGATCAGATCCTCAAAGACTTCAGTGAATGCCAGAACAGCCTGTGGCAAGCAGAAGCCTTGCCTGTCGGCTCTGCCGGTCCCCACGCCATGTCACCAGCAGAGCTCTAGGTGATGAGCTGCCGTCCCGTCCTGGCACTAGCGCGGAACCCTTCTTTTGTGGTGTCTGGGGCTGTCCTCTTCCGTCTTGGATGAGATTTGCAGGCTCAGAGCAAACTACCCCACTGAGCAGCCATCACGCTGCTCTGTGCTGCTGAACTCATTTACCCCACCCCGTGGGGCCCTCTTACTGATGGCCAACACTTTATACTTTTTTTATCACATTTATTTATCAACACTGTCAGCTGCTTTCCTGAGCAAGGCCAGTCAGTCAGAGGAGCTGTGCTCTGTGGCACGTGTCCTTCACACGCCTTGCCAGCTCTCTGTCTTGCCCGGCACCCTTCGGTCAGTGAAATCTGGGTGCCAAGTTTGGATACCAGGCTGGTCCCCTGCTTTTCCTGATGCACCTTCTCCGATCCCTGGGACTGACGGGGCTGGACTTGGCTGTCTGCATATGTCCACCTTCAAACAGCGTTCCCTGCCCTGGGCTCTTCCCCTCAGCGCAGCCGTGCGGGCTTGCCTTCCCTGAAGAGGTGCTTGCACCAGACGCAGGCACTCAGGCAGCGGCTGAGTGTGCACCCGATTAAGGCCAGGCGTGTGGCGTCGACCACCTTGGTGTGACCTGCCTGGGCCACCCTCGGCAGGGCCCCTACGGTGCCACGTGCCCAGGCACAGCCTCCAGACTGGGGAACCGCGTTCATCACTGCCTGCGAGCTGCTGCTGCACCTCCTGTGGGTGCCCAATTACAGTCGTATTCATGTGAAAGGAGCTAGGAAGATGTAATACAGGAGCTTATTTATTGCTCGTAGTGCAACCGAATGCTGCAGCCCAGCTGGAGACTGCTCCTCTGCTGACAGGGCAGAAGGACCGGGGCACACTTGGTGTGGGACAGTTAGTGCATCCACTGGAGCAAACATTCCCCATCCCAGAGCAGAAACCCACAGCCTGGAGGTAGCTAATGGGAAACGGTCCAGCTCTCCCTGGCTCTATCGCACCAGGTTAATGTTCCCAACCAGCAGTGTCCCCAGCTGGGGAAGGGCCCGTGCAGGAGTTGGTGCCACCTCGCAGCCCCTCTGCCAGTCCCTGCCACCAGCTCCCACCCAGGCCGGTTCCCAGCACCGCCAGCACAACCCCAACGTCTGAGCTCTGTCAGTGGCTGGGCCCCACAGGAATTTTGGGCTAAAGCTGGGCTAATTCCTGTCTTTTTTACTGCTCATTGATCAATCAGAGTCACTAGAGACTACAGGAATTTGTTTCTTTTTAAAGTGCTGTTTTGTTAACCAGAGGCTTGTGGAGGACCCCGCTATGGGAAGTGCAGGAGGAGGATGGCTGGGTCCCAGGCATGGCGGCCGGGCGCTGGCCCCCACAGGAATTTTGGGCTAAAGCTGGGCTAATTCCTGTCTTTTTTACTGCTCATTGATCAATCAGAGTCACTAGAGACTACAGGAATTTGTTTCTTTTTAAAGTGCTGTTTTGTTAACCAGAGGCTTGTGGAGGACCCCGCTATGGGAAGTGCAGGAGGAGGATGGCTGGGTCCCAGGCATGGCGGCCGGGCAGCCTCTGGTCCCGCATTTCCCTGTTTCACAACAAACTCCATCTCCTCACGACCTGACCGCGTGGAGCTAAGCCAGCAGCGTGCCCAGGCTGCACTCTCACAGCCCCGTCCCATACATCCCAGCAGTGCCCGTCAGGGTACCCTGAGCCAGGCAATGTCCCCGCAGCCCTGCAGACCTTGCGGTTGCCGCTCTTGCTGGAATCACTGACGCACTGCCTGGTGGGGCTGCAGGGACCAGTGGGATCGGCAGCGCCGAGCTGCTCACAGCCAGGGCACGCAATGAGGTGATGCACAGTGAGGTCGTTCCCGCTCTTTCCTGTGTCATGGTCGCACCGTCAGCTGGCCTGCTGCCTGCCTGCTCCTGCTGCCAACGCTCTCCCCCCGCCCTGAAATAACCCCCGGCTCCTGCCAGACCTCTGCCATCGCCCTGCAGGTCGTTTGTTATCCTCACCCTGCCTTGGCTGGTAGCACGGAGAATAAGCATGCTTTATCCCATGAAGCATTATTGTTCCAAAAAGGCAATTTTCTTAAGTGCTTTGTAAACACAGTGGTGGTGGTGTTGTGATGCTGTACGGTTGTCGCTGGAACCATCACTGCTACTGGTCTCCATCCTGTAGCTGGGATCCTGCACCGATGGGCGCAGGGTGCCCGGATCTGGTCATCCCATTGTACCCACCTGCCTCATGCCCCTCTGTGCAAATGTGCCTCCTGCCCCAGCTGACCCTGCTACTGCTCTGGTGGCAGCTGCAAACTGTATGGCCTTCATGAGGGGAGCGTCAGGGCATGAGGAGGACAGCCGCGGCGGATGGAGAGCCCCACTTACGGCCGCGTTGGAACAGCCCCCGCTCTGGCTGTGTGTCACCCCGCTCCCTGCTGCAGGCTTTGTGCAGACACAGGATGCCTGAGGGAAATGCAAGGAAGAGAGCAACCTTGGATCCAAGTGATTTGCCACTAGCAATCACAAATTGGTTCAGCGGCATGCCAGGGCAGGGACATGAAAGCGAGCACAAAGCGGAGGCGGCAGCAGTTTCTTCTGCACAGCGGAGCAGAGTCCCAGACTTTCCTTTCTTCAGCCCTCGCAAGTGGAAAGCCTGCTGTGGGGTCAGGCAAGAGACCTCTTTTCCTTCCAAAAGCACAGATGCTTGTAGATGATAAAATGATGGTTTGTACTCAGAAGCAGGGGCTGGAGAAACAGCCTTGGGACATAGTTTCGTTCATTGGGAAAGATGTCAGCTCTGTTAAGGTTCTGTCACTGCTTAGAAATTGGCTTGTATGAACTGACTCCAGCTGGGGCTGTTCTGGGGGTTAGCATGCCTGCAGAGCCTGCCCAGTCCCAGGGCACGTATTCCCCTGCGGGCATGCAGGGCTGGCAGGGGCTGCGTGTCTGCACGGCCAGGCTGGGAGCTGGGCACAAGCACTGGGACGGTGGGTGTCAGTGCACCCACCTGAAACTATGGCTGCAGGCAATGCTGGCAGCAGAAAGCCAAGGCTCAGCAAAGGAGCCAAGGCTTGTGGAAGAGGGTGGACAATGCTGGGTGCAATAGTGGTGGTAGAAAGAGACGTTTGAATTTTGAGCAAGAAAACTGTCTCCAGCAGTATGTGCAGAAAATAAAAGAATTTGAGATTTATTTTTTTTTAAATTAACAGATTGCAAGAGATTAATACCAGACTTCATTATGAATTTCCAGTCTTAACAGGAACAATCTGCAAAATCCTGAATAAGGGCTGTATTTAACCCAACCCTGAAAAAAGAAAAGATCTCAGCTTAATATTTTCTGTGTTGCTCTGTGTTGCCTATGGAGGGTATGTCTGCACAGGTTTGTGTTGTTTATGCATCATTCAGGGTACAGGGTGGATAGTCTTGGGGACGGTGGCTCAGGAGCCCACGGTGGAGGTGCTCCCGTGGCAGAGGGAGGACTGGCTGGAAGCATGTGCCATGGGGCTGGACCTTGCTGTGCCCCAGGATGGGTGTGAGACACAGGGGACCACTAAGGCCCAGGGACCTACAGGTCTCTCCTGGCCGACCCAGGTTTC
>NW_008824058.1:657827-664985 GCF_000699105.1 Pygoscelis adeliae
GGATGGGTGTGAGACACAGGGGAGCACTAAGGCCCAGGGACCGCCAGGTCTCTCCTGGCCGACCCAGGTTTCCTTGGTGCAGTGCATGTGCCCATGGTCAGGCTCATCCCTTTCCTTTTCCATCTGCTGCTCCTCTGCTTTAAGAAGAGCTGGGGACCAGGTGTCCTGGGATGGGGTTGTTCCTGGGCACTGAGTGCTGCGACGTCTGAGTTTCACGTGTCTCCACGACCCCCCATCCAACCACAGTGTGAATGCTCACCCGGACGCAAGTGGTCCAGCTGCCGTCCCTGTCCTATGCAACGAGAAACTAACACAAGATTTTGTCATTAAGCTGTCTGCTCCCCTGTGCCTCTTTGTATTAGAGTTAGCTGCTCCAGTCCTTCACAAACCGTGGGGACATCATCGCCAGCAAGCAGATGCCAGCCAGCAGCAGCCCCTTCCCGGTGGCTGCCTACCTCCTGCAGAGCCACTAGCCCTCCCCCGCGGCCCCACATCCCCTGGTCGTCTGCTGAGAGCATCCACAGAGGTTTATGCAAAATGCAGATGGATGAAACGCTGACCGGTTTGCTGAGACAGAGCAGGGAAGCATCTCTCCCTCACCCAAGAGACTGGCTGTAGTGAGTGTGTTCATGGCTCGGTGGTATTCCCCGACTCTCGGCACCAGCAAATGCACTCCTCTCTGCTTGCTCCCTTCCCGCCCAGCACTTTCCTGCTCTCCAGGCTCTGAATCCAGATGGTGCCTGGGTTTGTTTTTTTTTTTTTCCTGGGTTTTTTTTTCACATGGGTATTTTTATCTTTTCGTCCTTCCCTCTCTGGGCTTGTGGGTGCATGTTACAGATGCTGGTGCCTGTGGGTGCAGGCACAAGGAGGGAGGGCTGGGAGGAGATCTCGACCACAATAAGGCAAACAACACAGGGCCTGAGCAGAGTTCATAAAGCCGCTGTGCTTGTCGAGCCCAATCACAGCTCAAAACCAGGATGAGAAACAATTTTTCTTCAGGCAACGTATGGGGATTTGTCTGACTGTGCCCCAGCCCTGTCCCCTCAAAGCTGCCTGCTCCTGCCCTCATGCCCCATGCTGATGGGGTGCCCATGGCTGGCACAGGGGATGAGCTGGTTCCCAGCCTCGAGCAGCGTGGCTGGGCTTGGTGGTAGCTGCTGCATTGCTTTGCGTGTTATATTTGTTAGGATCCGAGTTTTCTCTTTGTGTGGCTGCTCGGGCAGTTTCCTACACCCCATACAGGATTAGGGGCTTCCAGGCAATGACAAACCTACACTGGCTCCATTATTTTAAAATGAGGTATCCAGACATCACCTTATCCAGCTTTATTGAGGTGGAAACACATAAAGGGAATAAATACTGCTTTCAGAGGAGGTGTCCTGGTCCTGCCAGTGCTGGCTCTGCGTTTCAGTGCCTTGTGGACGCACATGCAGGAGTACTGCAAAACCATCCCTGCCCTTCCTCCCTCTTCCCCACACCCAGTTCAACCAAGCAGGCTTGAAATGTGTATTTTTTTCTTTTTCAGTTCCTTTCCTTTTCCCTGTATTTATCATCATTTCTCTCTTTTTACACATCTCCTTTCTCATCCGTGGCCACGTGTCCCCATGGCCTTTCCCCTTCTCCTCCATGGAGGCTGGAGAAGGAGGGTTTGTCCTGCACCCCTCCTCAACCCTCCGTCTCACTCCACGGGCGTGGGAGCCCAAGCACCCAGTCACTGTGGCAGCACTGGGCAGGTGGAGACCATGGAGCTGGAGACAGGTGAGAGAAGCATGAGAGGGGTTAAAAATAATATTAAAATCAAACTGGTTTCTTGCAGCCTTCAGGACCTATCCTTGCCTTTCTCTGCAAGTCTGACGACTGAGGACCTTAATGCAAGTAAGTGATCTTGCAGCTTCATAGCTTCACTAAGATTATTAAGGTTTAAAAACACCAAACATTGCAAGGCTTCTACTGAAATCTCAGAGTCCATGAAGGCAGGGGTTTAGAAAGCCACAGGCTAAGACTGGAGGCTGGAAGGGAGTAGAAATAAATGGTGACGGGGCCTTAAGGGTCCCCCCAGCCATGTGAGCTGAGTTTGAAAAATGCACGTGAAAGGGGTGCTGTGGTGGTGCTGTGTACCACAGCACGCCGTTGGAGAAGGGCTGGGTGGAAACTGGGCTGTTGGCAATGCTGCCAGAGGAGATGCTCAGGAAGGGCATCCCTGCGCCCATGCCGGGACCTGGCTGCCGGGATGGCACGTCGTGATGGTGCCCAGCGGGCTCTGTGTGGGTAGGGCAGCATGGTACCGAGGTCACAAGGTGCTGGAGGACAGCCCTGCTCCTTTCTTACCCTGCCAACAAGGCTCAGAAAGACTTTTCATTAGTGTGACTCTCCTGCATAAACCCAAATTACCTACAGATGGAAGTAAATGGGCCAGATGACCCATATAATCCTTTCCTTATCCAAACGTAGTATCTCTGATGGCTGCAGATTGGAGGCACTGTTCATGCCTCATTTGCACACTAAGACAAGGGATTTCTGGGTTTACGGCATCTCTGGTGCTGTGGGAGATGTGGGACTGAAGGGCAAGGGGCTTTAGTCATTCGAGAAGTGCAATAACCCTCCGAAACTACACTTTTGGCATGTCCCATTTAATTTTTTAAGTGTTTGTGCCAAGCACTTACTGGATGCAGATGAGAAGTGTACAATAAAGCATATAAATATCCCAGAAGAATCACAGTTTATCTTAAAATTCTTCCAGATTTGCTAAACATATTATGGAGCAGTCACATTACAGTCACTGTTGTGTGATGTTCATCTGATGTTCAGTTCAGGTAGGAGTAAGCTGATCAGTTCATTACCCTGAAAATCATCCACAAAAGTGACCTTACAATTTTTTTTCTTTTCTAGCTTAAGATATGAAAACCTCTATGTTCCTCTGTTCTTGTACCGAACAGAGGGGAATAGAAGTGCTCGAAAAAGTCTATTTTTATAAAATTGAGCATTTTAAACAGATGAGGTACTTAGCCATTCAAACTAGAAATTCATTAGAAAACTGAATAAATGGCATGTGAAGCCATGGCAGAGAGAAGTGGGTTAATAACTTGCCCTGTATAAGTCAGAAAAATACAAGGTCGTATATTTTCATAATCACAGAGCTGAGAACTCTGTGACTTTGACTGTTTCTCAGCCTGCATGTGATGTGCAAAGATGGGTAAAACAGAGGCTTTAGAAGAAAACAAAAAAAAAAAGCAAGAGAAAGTCTTGTGAATGAGTCGATCCGTGGCTGGGTTTGGGTCTCAGCTCCCCTCACGGCTGGATGACCAGCCTGTGTCACTCCAGTCCCAGCTGGCTGGCGTGTGCAGTGGCTGTGGAACAGCATCCAGAGTTACTGGGCTGCAGGATTAAATGCAGCTATAGCGGTGGTTGGTAATGATGGGAATTAAAAGCCCTCGCACAGTGCTGCCGGGAGTGAATGAGCAGCGCAGGACAGGGAAATATCCTCAGTCAAGGGACGCTTCCTGTGAGGCCTTCTGCTTAGCGGCTGCAGGAGAGAGGAGGTTTGCATCGCCATCTCCAAGTACAGCACAGGCAGGTTTTTGGAGTGATTTCACCGGCGGGGCTGTGGCAGAGTGCCGTAGCTCAGCGCCGGGGATGAGTTTATCATCAGAGGACCTGAATGTTGGAGCACCTGTCTAGCTGACTTTGGCAGATGTTGGCCCCGCGGCAGTTTCTGGAGAACGCTGAGCCATGGGATGTCCAGGCTGGAAGGGACTGAGGAGGTCGCCTGGGACAGCCGCTGTCCGAATCGGGGCTATCGTGTGAGGTTGGTCCTCACCTGCAGTCTTGGACAAATGAAACCGTGTATGTAGATTTGTATATTCAAATATTTCAGCAATTCAATTTCATGCCATCAGTCCAGCTGTTCTGCAAAATATGCATGGTAGTTAAATACACATAAACCATCACAGAAACTCAGTACCTCCATAGGCTGCCATGTGCCAGAAAGAAAGACAGTTTTAGCTGCAGAAAAAGCACTCTTTTGTGAATTTCTTCATGCTATATTCAAATCCATTTGCAGCATAAGAATTCTGTTTCCTGCAACTCAGGAACATGAAAATTCACTTTATGGCAGCAGTTTGGTATGTATTGGTGTGATTTTTTTGACGATTTTGAAATGGGACAATTTAACAATAACTATACTTCATGAGGCAGGAACGTAGATAAACTACTCCTCAGACCCAGAACCAGCCCTCACTTTACATGGGTTAAATCTGAACCAATTCAGCTGAAGTAAGTGCAATTCCCATGCAGTAACACGCTGCCAGCGTTCATAAGATCTGAAATTAACCTTTCACAGCTTTGCATGCTGAAATGGTGAATCGAAAGTAGTGCCAACCCTGAAAAGTTGGGGGTGTGAGCAAGGGAGAGCACGGAGCGCTTGTGGCAACGCCTACCCTCTGCCCCAGCCTGAACTCAGGCTCCCTTCTGCGATACCTGAAAGTACAGGAGCTGACCCCGGGTCCACAGACAAGTTATGAAACAACCGAACTGAACAGAGTCAGTGCACTGGGACAGAACACACCCATCTAACAGCACAACAGAAACCAGGTTTTTCTATTTGCAGTACCCCACAGCAGCATGCAGCAGACATCGCCACCAGAGTTAATGGTTACCTTCTAAAATCATTGGCGCTGATACATCTTCAGTGCCAAGGTATTTGGGGTTGACTCCTGGGAACCCAGGAGCTGGGGAAATCACACTGGCACGGGGTGAGGTGCAGCAAGTGTGTGCAGGCTGCAGCCAGCAGTGGTCGCATTTAGAAGGGAAAAAGGGGCTCGATAGCACCCTGTTGGCTGGGGCTGTTGGCAATTTTCGCACAGGTCATTTTCCCATTGTAAAAGGCCAATTTGTCAAAAGCAAATACAGTGAAGACAGTCCATTTTGATGGATTTCCATGTCAGCAAAATACCCAAATGAAAAATGATTCATTAATGTCATCCCAAGCTGACATTTTCAGAACATGCTGTCTAGATTGCCACGTAGGAACTTCATTACTTTGAAATATATTTCCTTTTATATTAGAAAAGGCTATTTTTTAAAAGTTGAAATTGGAGCACAGTGCTTTGATACACAGAAAAGTCTACCCCTACCCCAACCCAGCTCTGATTTTAGAAGAAATACTGAACCTTTAACTTCCACTCAGTATCAGGATAAACATTAACTGGCGCTGCTGGCAAGAATGGCATTTTTTTATCCTGCAGCGGGAGCAATGAGTCTAACAGCAGTTCTGCATTGCAGCACCCAGGGCTCAGCGCAGCAAGTTTGCACAGTCAGGGGGGCTGTGCGTGCCCAGGGCTGTGCATGCCCGGGGTTTTGGGTGCCCAGGGTTTTAGGTGCCTGGGGCTGTGCCCTGCCTGCGCTGCGCCCTGGCCCAGAGCGCTGTGTGCTTTCCCCCATGCTGCCCAGGGCAGCTCTGCCGGTGGACAGGTCCAAGCTGGTGCTGAGGTTAGCTCCAGGGATGCACTCCCAGTGGCCAGTCCCAGCTTTCAGTCATGTATTTGTTGCATTTTGAGAGGAGTCTGAAGAATGGGAAGCATCTGTCTATAAATAGAGCCTCCTTGCCAAAGCCACATAATCCAGGATCCTTAGTTTCTTACAGAAAACATGACAGAGGCACTATCTTTGTAATTCCTTCATAACTCTGCTGTTCTCTGAAGTCTGCTAACCTAGACAGATCCTGCCAAAAATTAACTCCCTGAGTTTACCAGCCATGGTACCAGCTCCAGGACAGCTCTGGGACGGACCTGGGGATGAGTGTGGGCACGAGGCTGTTGGACTGGGGCCATCCCGCTGGCATAGGTGGTGAACACCTTGCCCAGCGCAGCCCGGGCATCTCAGCCAGGCCACAGTTGTGTTACTGTCCCACTACTTGATGCGAGAGGCTATTTCTACCTACGTTGTGTTTCTAATATGTAATAATATTTTGCATTTTCTTTGTGTGGAAAGGTCAGGATCAAAAGAAAAAGCCTGCAGTGGAAGGCAGGCCTCTTCAGCATCCTGCATTTGAATGCAAAAGCATGTCATACGACAGCAAAGCTGTAACTGGCCTGCACTGTGTATGAAAAAATATTCTGAAATACCTTAACTGTGATTTAAAATTATAGGCACAAAACGTTAAGCTCCATCAGATAAAGTGCAGGGCAGATGTGCTGCAAGTACATAAACCTCTTTGCCCATCCGCGGCAGGACGTGAAGTGCCCTCATGCTGGGGGGCCAGGGGGTGTCCCCAGGCTGGCTCAGGCAGCCGGGGGATGTCATACAACAGCAAAGCTATAACTGGCCTGCACTGTGTATGAAAAAAATATTCTAAAATACCTTAATTGTGATTTAAAATTATAGGCACAAAACATTAAGCTCCATCAGATAAAATGCAGGGCAGATCTGCTGCGAGTACATAAACCTCTTTGCCCATCCGCGGCAGGACGTGAAGTGCCCGCATGCTGGGGGGCCAGGGGGTGTCCCCAGGCTGGCTCAGGCAGCCGGGGGTGATGGGGCAGGGCTCCCCTTTGGCTCCCGGGACCGTCCTGCCTTGGGAGGCTCTGAGTGAAAGTCTGCCTGTCCCAAAGCCGGGGAACTCGGGAACTAAACTCGGCTTTTGTTGGCCTCATCCGTCCCACCTGCCCCTCACTGCTAAATACCAGTGTTGATCATGGCAAAATTTACTTCTGTTCCTGATTGTTAGCGCCTAGGAAAAAAAAGATTACTAATGAGTGAATTAACGAAGAATCATCCATCCTATTTGCTAGGAGTTAATTTTCAGAGAATATTTTCAGGCGCCTTTTAGCTTCTCCCTCGCGAGGCTAGAAGGGAAGGAGACAGGTGCCACCTTGTGTGGAAACATTTCTTCATGCGGTAGGCACGGAGAGAGAATTTAGTTTCTTTCCTTTTTTTTGGTCACGTCTTTGATAAACTCTTCACTTGTCACCGAAATGCAGCCAGCTCTTTATTCGACCATGCCAGCTATTTAAAAGTGCACAGTAGCACAGAACCACTTTCACACAGACAATGACGAAAGCTGCAGTTTGCATTTTTGGGTGTTTTGCCTCGTCTCCCCATTTGCTGGTGTACCCCTTCCCTCGCCTCACACGCTTCCCCGTCCGTGCCGCCCCGCTCCAG
>NW_008824058.1:665435-670049 GCF_000699105.1 Pygoscelis adeliae
GGGGCCCCCGCTACCCGCACGGGCACCCGATCCCCCTGCAGCGCGCTGCAGAGTCTGTGCTGTCCGTGTAGGATGCGCACATCAGCTGGTGTGGGCTCCTGTCCTGCAACTGCCTCCGCTGGCTGCCGCTGATGGACCAGTCCCGTGCGCTTCTGCTCAAAGATTGCAGCGCCGCATTCTCCATTAAAGCAAGCTGAAAAACCAAATGACAAGAGATGTGAGACGTGGACATCTGCAGGGTTAACTCGAGCTGTCACATTTTTCATCAGACATTTCTGCCCTAAGTAAGATCAGCCCTATGATGGCTTTCTGTGCTGAATAGCTGCAGATGTTGGAGTAGAATAATTTTCTATGAAGATTGGCTTGCTCAGATCTGTGGTGATGAGCCCAAATCTGCCCTGTGGCAGGTAATCCCCGTGCCGTGTGCAGCCCTGTGGAAATGGAGGCTGCTCTTGGTATCGTGTGCTCCTGCCAGGCCAGCTGGCTGGCTGCAGCACGCATGGGGGACGCGCATGTTTTCATGTGCCTGGGGTCTCCGGGCGCATGGGGATGCTTGGTGCCATCCATCGGAGGTGCTGTGGGGTATCGCATTGCTCTGCAGCCAGCAAAGGCTCTGCCAGGCTCTGCAGCAGGCGTGCTGCTTGCTGCTGTCAAAGACGGCAGCCTTTGAGTGAAGGCAGGAAAATAAACAGTAAAAGCACATCAATGAGCGTGCTGAAGAGTGTCGGCAGAACAAATGCACTGTAGCTAATCTATTAAGAACCACCTGAGGAACCATGATGTAAAAGTGAGGAAAACAGAGGCATTCAGTTCTTGCTTGAGCAGGAGCAGGAGCGTGCTGTCCTCCCTGGCACTGTGCAGCTGAACGTGAAGCGAACCAACCAAAATGGGACAAATCATAAGGGATAAAAGCGGACAGCATCACTGCTTCTGCCTTTCACAGTGCTGCCGGGAGGGAGTAACAGTGTGGATGAGCCGGAGGGAGGACGGGTCCCTCTCCCCAGCCCGCGCGTCCAGCTGGGTGACTCAGGGCTTTGGCAGAGCTGAGCCCGGAGCACCGTGCTCAGTCTTCTCTCCCTGCTGTTCATCTGCTTTGGTTATTAACTACTTGCCTCATTGTTGCTGTGAGGCTTTCTTGAACAACCTGGGGGCCTCTCTGTGCTACAGTGCCTTTGCACTGTAACAGGTGCTGCTGCTCTGAAAGCTTTACCTTGTTTGTGGTGCAGACGCTGTACAAACTCCTTCTGTAAAACCAAATCCAGCTCCCAGTGTAATTATTTATGTGCTAGCCAGCAGACCTAGCAGGCTGGGCAGGAGTGCTGATGAAATGTCAGCCCTCACCCGAGCTGGCAGTGCATCTCCATGTCTGCACACAGACCCACTAATAAATATTTACATTCCTGTGCTCACCTCCAGCTCTAGCAGTAATTATTTTATCAAGGTGATAAAAATAGCAGCCTTTAAAGACAGCACTAGCAGTTGACTCTGAGCTGTGTATCCCAAGCCTTTACGAAAAATTAATTCAAAAATTGATGTCCTCAGACCGAAAGTATAGGTCACCCCGGCCGCACAGGCAGCACTGCTGGCCCCGATGAGCGAGAACCACCATTGCAGCACTGGCAGAAGGAGATGCTGGCACTGCCAGTAACTCGGGCGGACTGCTTGAGGAGGGAGCACAGCTCCTGGTAGCCTGAGATCGACTGAAATGCGCACAGGGTGGTGGGCTCTGGCCCATCACTGGTGATGGGCTGGGACACTTACCTGTGCTAAAAGAAACTGCTTCTTTTTCCAATTAATCAGGAGTTCGAGCGGGGTGCTTGGAAAGAAGAGATGCTGTAATTGAAGCTGGCAAGGACACTGGTGTGCAGGACCCTCCTGGCTGCTCAGACCTCAGGTCAAAGCGGGCAGCTGGGGTGTGCTGACCCTGGTGCCAAGTCGGGGATATGCCAGCAGGGCTGCGGGGCACGAGATGCTCTCGAGGGGCTGCCACTGCTCACCAGGGCTTGTGGCCCCGAGGGAAGGACACAAGTGTTTCAGCTGCTCATGACAGATTCAGAGCTGTGCTGCCTTGCCATGAACTTAATGCTTTTTTTGCGCACAGAAGATCCTTCTGTGGCTCTCATCCACAGCAGCACAGTGTTGAGCAGGAGTTCCACGGGGCAGTGAAACGCACTGAGGGGTGCTGCAGCTCTAGCAGAAGGGAGGCCGAACGCACAAGGGACCTGCTCCTGTGCAGGCAACGTCCACTGCCAGGAAGACGCGGGGTCGCCGGTGTGGGGACGCTGCTGCGCAGGGTCAGACCCTGAGCAGCATTTCCAGGCGCCGCACTGGCTTTCCCCTGCTGCCTAGCACGTCCCTGTGCCATGCGGGGAGACCTCGTCCCTTGTCCTGACCCCTACCGTCAACCTGGTCAGCCCACCCAGCCTTAGTGGCATCCTCGGTGCAGAGCAATCACTTCGTCTGCAAACTGCGGGGATTTGGGCTAGGCCCCAAGTAAGCACATGGGGACAGCATGGGCAGCTCAAGCATGGGCTGCAGGCTGGACTCGGAGGGTGTCTGTGAACCTGGGGGTTGCAGTTCTATTTGCCTACAAAATATGTATCAACTCACAGTGTTGGCCACTACGAGGGAGCATTACTCAATTTTGCCTTTACTACATAAGACGCAGCACAGCAAAAGGCTCTTGACCGTAAATGTTTCAGAACTAATTTAAGTAACTTTATGGGGTTTTTTGAGAAAATGTGCTCATTTTCTTCTGCCATTATTAGAATAGATTTTTAATTAAATGGCTATAAAGTTAAAGCTAAACAAACAGCCCCCAGCCAGGAGAGCACTTCCCTTTTATTCCCTTTCCCCCCATTTTGTGTTACTAGTCCCAGCCCTCCTCAGCCAGGGACAGTTGCTCACCCTTTGGCTCTGCCCAGGTGCTGTTTGTGCAGGCTGCCAGAGCAACACTGGCCTCCCTTTCCCTCCACGGGCCCTGTTCAGCCCTATTTTCCTGCGATAGCTGAATTCAGAAATACCATTGCCCAAATACCAGAGGAGGGTGCATGCAGCAACTGGCATTTGAACGTTTCACCACAGAGTCAAAACCAGGTTTGTTAGCCCAATGTGGTGAAATGGAGGGAGAGCCTGACAGCAGAGCTGGACCCGAAAGACAAAATTGGGTGGACTGAAGCTTGATTTCTGCAAATATGAAGGAGGGTCATTCACGGACAGCTCAGGCCACCTCAGTCGTGCAGGCAGCCCAGGGGAAAGCTCCTCAAGCAGAGATAAAACCAGGGCTGGTGGGAGATTTCCAGTGCTGAGCCCTGGTCTTGGCCTGGATGGGTCGCGGGGGGCCAGGGGCGCTGGGCAGGAGCCGGGGATGCCAGGCTGGGGGCCAGGGTGGGCAGGGGGCTGGAGAGGTGAGTGGTGCAGGGGCAGGCGGTGCAACGGAGGTGCCCGGCTTGGGGAGGCACATCGCTTTTGGCATTGACGGCATTTTGAGGGCTACCCGCAGTCACTCGGTACTCCAGGACCGGTCATCGGAGAGTAGGCGGATGTTTTCCCGGCAGCCAAGCAAAATCACAGCTTATACTTGCTTCCTACCATGCTTCCAGTTCTTGTATCTGCATACTGGGCCTGGAAAGGCCACAGGTGACACCAGGCAGGGAAGAAAACGATGCGGTGTGATGCTGCTGGGCACACAGGGTCTGCACGTGGATATCTTCTATGGTCCACGGAGGAAACCCAGCGAAAATTCTGAGCGCTACAGAGGAGCCCTGTCCTGCAGCCTGTCTGTAAATGCGCAGCCTTCCTGCGTTTAAGTCAGTTTCATTGCTTTGGGCAGTAACTCACGTTTTTAAATGCCAGCACTGCTAAATTTGTGTCTTTGTAGAGTGGTGGCTCTGGTGTCTTTGTCATGGAGGAGACAAGTCAAAGAAGGCAAAACTAAGGAAGATTGGTGAAAGAGGCTCGTTCTGCCCATTCGTTCACCCTAGCAAAGGCTATGCATGCTGGCCGTGCCCCCGGGTTTAAGGCACTCCCCGCTGCTGCCCTCCCGCCTGCTCAGCCCTATGCCTGGTACAACTCTGCTGGCTCGTTTCTCATCTCAGGTAATGAGACAAAGGCAATTTAATTAAGTAGGCCAGGGTGGACAGCCTACCAATCGATCCATAGAGGAGCCTTATTTCATGCTGGCACTGCTATCTGCTGAAAGCAGCTGCTCTAGGGAGAAGATGTTATACGACTGTTTATAACTGCTCCCCGTCCCCTCCACGCAGCTCACTCAAGCACTGTTTGGAGCTGAGCTGTGCCAGTGGCACTTTGCTGTGGACCACAGTATATTTCAGCCATGTTTTATCATGCATGCGACAACTGTGCTCCCCAGAAAGGACCCTGCAGATTAGCATCCATCTAGATTGCTTTGAGCTTGTCCAAGAGAGAAGGACATAAGTCAGGCTGTAGCCTCATCCATGCCAGTCATAGAAGATCTGAAGAAATCTGGGACCTTCCAAAGTGCTTTATTTAAAATATAATGGTATCTCACAGCACATGCTGCCCTTAACTGTGTTAGGCTGTCTGCCCTCTGATATATTGCTGGGTTATTTCTGTCACGTCCAATATTAACAG
>NW_008824058.1:670061-671781 GCF_000699105.1 Pygoscelis adeliae
CTTTCCCTTTCCAGCTGTTCAGAAGCATCACAGTGAGCAGACTTCGGTTCCTTGTCCTGAGTCAGACGATGAATTACATGTCTTGCCTTCACCAGCTACTTAATCAGCTGTTGGAGAGGAAAATAAAAATGGTGCCTGGCTTTATGAGAATTGATTTATGAGAACTATGTTCATACTGAGGCTGCCACCCTTTTTAGCCTTTACTTCAGAGGAGCTGCTAAGGACCTATCCTTTGCTGCTCTGATCTCATGCCCTGTGCTTTGGAGGCATTTGAATCGTGATCTCTGCTTGGCAGATGTTGTAAAAGGGTGGGCCAAGACCTCACATCCAATACCTCCTCTCACTCCTAGGTATAAATTTGGTGACTGCAGCCCACTTCTCTTCCCTGTGTTTACTCTTCGAATGGAAGAGCATCTGTCAAGAGCTGCTCCAAAATACTCAGCATGGTTTTCCAGCAGAGCCCGGCCACGACCTCCAAGCAGAAGGCTGAAGAAATCTGTCATGGAGTGGGTCTGTTAGGGGTGGTGCAGGTGATGAGAACTTTGAGGGATTCCTCAGCCCATGGTGAGGTGGGAAGTCCTGAAAAAGATGAGTGGGAGAAGAGGATGCTGGTGGCCAAGACGGCTGCTGTCTGCTTGTTTCGCTACTGCAGAGGTGAGGGCTCCCTTGATTTGACCCCAGAGCTTCGGACTGCAAGGAGACAGATCTGGAGATTGGCTCAAAAATCTGGAGGCTTAAAAATAGGCTTTTTTTCTGTATTGTCTGACTGAGCCTTTGGGGTTTACATCTCAAGCTCCTTGCTGTGACCATAAGAATCAGAAGCCTCTCTTCTTATTCTTCACAACCCCTGAGGTCCCCAGGGTGTCCAGGACCTGTGGCTTTGGGACAGCTCCAAACCACTGCCGGGGTGGGCAGGTGAGCGATGGCCAGGAGCCACCACCATCCCTTGCCTGCTGCAGAGTGGCAGTGCCGAGCAGCACCCGCGCACGAGGGAGAAACACCCGCACGTGCAGCGCCCCGGTGCAGACTGCTCAAGACCAGCTTTCAAAGCTCGGAGGTTATTGTAACAAAGCGTAGAACAGGAGCAGGAAGAAGAGACTCTTTGGTAATGTTTGATGTCGCTTTAGGCTTCTTCAAAAGCCAGGAACATCAACATTAGACAACTGTGGGACTGAGGGAGGCATCGCTTTCTGCTTGCCTTGGTGCTTCTGCCCAGCTCCCCTCCTGCACTGCATCCACGCTGGAGAGGCAGGAGCGTCCTGCCGGGCAGCCTGGCACTGTGGGCTCTACGGAGGGGTGAGGAGGGAGTGAGGGACAGGAGGCCACGTGCTGGCTCCACATGTGCAGACCACGCTGTGCATGCTCTCTGCCTTGCCCTTCCAGGTGGTTTTTGCAGACTGACTGCCCGGGCTGCAGCGGGAGCAGTGGGAGTGTTTAAGTACATGCCCTGGCACACGTATTACTAAATCAGGCACATTAAACCACTTTCCCTCTTTAATTACTGCCTTTGACTGAAGTCATGGCAGGCTGATGACTGTAGTTTGTCCTTCTCATGCTTCCTCCTCAGCCCCATTGCATGGAGCCATTGGACAAACCCCACCCTGCCCTTCATATGCCGGCACTTTCCGGGTGCAACCAGCACCTGGAGCCGGCCCCCGTGGTGAGCCAAGGCCCAGGCCAGAGACAGAGGCGACGGGGCGTCCCCTGCCCTTAGCGTGGC
>NW_008824058.1:671880-676500 GCF_000699105.1 Pygoscelis adeliae
GCGCGGGTCTGCTCAGAGCGAGCTGCCGCCACCACGCTGCTACTGCGGGGCCCGGCGGTCCCTCACAAGCAGGCATTACCCTGGGGGCGTGCAGGTGGTCTTTTCCTCTCCCTCCTGGCGCCGCGAGCATGCCCACAGCTCCAGCACCGCCTCAGGGTGTGTTGGTGCTGTCGGCACGCACCGGTCACTCCTGGCAGCTCCCGTTCACCTGCTGCCACGCACCCAGGGGTGATGTCCGTTTGCTGGCACAGACCCGAAGCGAGCGCAGAGAAGGATTTGGGGAGCCTTCAGCTGGGCTTGGCAACGGGACATTAATAACATGTGTTACAAGCCCTGGAACTTAAATATTTTGCTGCTATAAATGTTAGCAATGAGAGATCTCGTTACATTTAAATGCCAGATGACAGAAGCAGAGGCCAAAAAAAGCACCCTCCCCAGCCAAGTGGGAAGAGAAGGGGGCGACTACACCAGTGGGGCCATTGGGGTGCAGGGCCAGCACCGGGAGCGCTGGAGACGCCCATGCCAGGCAGGAGCAGGCAGGGGGGACAGCCTGGCCGCGGTGCCCCAGGTGCCAGGGAGAAAGGGGCCAGTGCATTGCTCAGCAAAACCCTGTCGAGCTGCACCGAGCGGGGCGCCGGGCAGAGGCTTGCCAGCGCCCAGCACCCACGGAGACACGCCGGGGAGAGCTCGCCTGTATTATGGTCTTGGTGTTTGAAATGGTAGAGTTTTCGGCTTTTCCACCCCAACCTCCCGTGCTCAGCCGCGTGCCCCGTGACTCCGTTGCGAGAGTTCTCATGGGCTGAAACTTGGCACGCGAGGTCTCCCACCCAGATGGGGAGCAATTTTAATAGTTTATTTTTTGACAAAATTTCAATAAATTCCAGTTGGCTGTTCCTAAATAACACCCAGAGCAGAAAGAAGTTGCACAGCCATGTGAAATGAATCTTTGCAATTAAAGAACTTGAACACTTTTTGGTGGGTGTTTTGGTAAAAACAAAATGTTGCATGTGATCGGTTTGGAAAGCAAAGGGGACTAATTACAAGTGCTATTTTAAAAAATGGAATGAAAATGAGTTATGCTGCTAATGCTCAGATGCAAGAACATGGTTTGCTTAATTTAATAATACTGTGTAATTTGTGTAAAACTGAATTAGTAGCAATTATATGTTATTGTTAATTACTTGGAGTTGGGTTCTCTTCTCTGTGCTCATACTGAATTGCACCTGGCTCCCCGATGCCACCGAAGTCCGTGGGATTTACGTAAAGGTGCACATGTGATGTAAGAACTTCAACGAGGAGAAAAAAAGAAGGTGCTCGGGGTCAGGCCCTTTCCAGAGCAGCTGGGACAGCACACATGTCTTCCGTCCTGTCCTCACACTAATTAAATCTCCTCAGAGGAATTAATGGGAGTTTTGCACGCATGCACTGGAACTGTTAGGACAGGCCTCGCCGGCTGTCTTCAGCAGCCCGAGAGCGGCTCCTTTTGTGACTCACACGCCTGACTCACAGACGCCTGATGAAATATATGTACTCTCAGTCAAATTTATCACAGCTAAATATTAAAACAAGCTCTTTAATTTCAAACCCAAATACTTCCCGGGGTTTTCTCAGCAGCTGTACTCAGAACGATGCTGTGCTGTACACTTGGGAAGGGGCAGTGATGTAACCGTCATTACATTACAACTGAAAGATTTGCTTATTTGCATGTATATATATATATATTTAGAAATTTCCCCAAGGCAAAAGAAAATAATTTATGACAAGCAGCAGCTTGGAAGGTCATCTGGATTATTATTTCTGTACCGCAGCTCACCTCCAACACATAAGCAAAGTCTTTATGTACTGATTTTAATAATGCTAAAAGAGTTTAAAACCTTAGCAATACTCCCAAGTAATTATTAGGGAGGCTTTTTCATGTACGGCCTCATTTCATGTACTTTAACAAAAATGTCATTTACTGTGTATTTTAGAAGGAATAATAGCGTTGGTTTGTGGTTTTTTTTGCTGAACAGGCCTCATTGTTTGGCTCCGTACTGACCCTGAGCCATCCCACTGTGCTTCTGCTGCAGCCCAGACCTGGGCAGGTCCCTCCAAGCCCTGCCTGCTCCTCTCCTGCGGCAGGAGGGGAACAGTACTCACCGCTCCGCAGCATCGCTGCCATGCTGCCTGCTGTGCGACGAAGCCTCCCGTGCCTCGCCCGTGGGGTTGCGTGAAGCTGCATCGGCACAGGAAAATTCACACAAACTTTCTTGAAGTAGATACGCTTCGAGAGTGCCGACTAATCTGGCTAATTGCTGCATGTGCCAAGTCGGGGCCGCGCTCGTGAGAATGGCAAATCTCCCATTTAATTGAAAAGACATAGGAGTCTAAAGGGAGATCATTTTACTAAATGAGGTGACTGGTCTGGGGTCCAACAACTCCTTAGTCTTCCAAAAATCTGCTCTATGTCTTCTTTAAACTGTGTGAGCCGTTTTTACACTCACAAAGCATTGCGAAGTGGTCTTACGTGCAATTTCAGCTGCTCCAGAGAGAGGCAGAATTTATGAAGTACAAAGGGGTTTCAGGTTACCATGGTAATAATTTCAAAACAGGGAAGCCTGATTTTGCTATACTTGCTGTCTTGTTGGGAGAGTTTTCCACATGGAAGGATGACAGGGTGAACCTGCTCTACAGCAAAAGGTGTGCTCTGCTTACAATTGTTTTCTGGGGCCCACATACTTCTAAAGAGCGTGATGTTTGCGTTAACATTAATGAGTTTATTCTAATGTCTGTACATGGCAATTTATGCGCATAGTACTCCTTTCACATGGACATGCCATTATTACATCTCGATAAATACAAACATTATCTGGGAAAAAGTTACGAACTGTACACTGGCATGGAAGGAGTAACTACAGGAGGTACTCTGCCGTGAACTGGAAGACCCCAAATTCAATACCCCTGAAGGGCAAAGGGGTCCAGGAAGGCTGGACGTTCTTCAAGAAGGAAGTCTTAAAGGCGCAGGAGCAGGCTATCCCCGTATGCCGTAAGAACGGGCGGGGAAGACGACCGGCCTGGCTGAACAGAGAGCTCTTGCTGGGACTCAGGAAAAAAAGGAGAGTTTATCGCTTGTGGAAGAAGGGGCAGGTGACTCGAGAAGAGTACAGGGATCTCGTTAGGTCGTGCAGAGAGGAAATGAGAAAGGCAAAAGCCCAGCTAGGACGAAATCTGGCCGCTGTCGTTAGAGACGACAAAAAAAGTTTTTACAAATATATTAATGACAAAAAGAGAGCCAAGGAGAATCTCCATCCTTTATTGGATGCAGGGGGGAACATTGTCACCGAGGATGAGGAAAAGGCTGAGGTATTTAATGCCTTCTTTGCCTCAGTCTTTAACAGGCAGACCAGTTATCCTCAGGGAATTCAGCCCCCTGAGCTGGAAGACAGGGACGGCGAGCAGGATGAACCCCCCATAATCCAAGAGGAAGCGGTCAACGACAGTATACTAACTAACAACAATTTGGAACAAAACCGTCATTAGAATATCTTACCAAGTATCTATTTAAATGGTGGAGATCAGGTGCTTGGAGATAATAATACAAAGAGAAATGTTTCTGCACGACGACAATGGCCTGTATTGCAGTAGGATCTAGAGATTGCAGACAAAACTGCAAGTTTATTGTGCTAGATTCAGTAACAAACATCCTAGGCAATTTTAACTATGTCCTATGCATTCTGGAGCATTTAAAATTGTGCCAGAGAGAAAAAAAATTGCAAAAAAAGAATAATTATTTTTATTTGGTATATGAGCCTGGTGGTATAAGAAGATCCAGCAATTTGCTCTTGGGCAGAGAGGATGGTTTCACCAGTGGCAGAAAACAAGCAGATCTCCTGCATGCCAATCCACACCTTCACCAAAGGTCTTTAACCACACTTTTATGCACTCTGCTCAAAAGGCAGCAACATGCCCTCCCTCTGCTTTCAGGAATTTCATACTGAATGTACCTCAACTCAGTAGCAGCCACTGCCCACCCCCAAGTGAGATCCTGCAAATTCCTTCTCATGCTGCTCGGACCTTTTATTTTCTTCAGTCTCTATCACTCCTGCCAGACAACTGGTAATTTGCTGAGCTGCAGCATTTTCTCCAGATTCTCTTAACTGAGCAGCTAGGATGACACGGGATTTTTAGATAAAAATATGTAAAATTGTTTCTGTTAATGCCTACTTAACTAAAACAGCTGAAAGATGCTTGGCTGAGGAGCTATCCTGTTATTGTTGCTGAAGATACAACACCCTGTCTTTCTGAAAAAGTCTAAAAAATACGGTAATAATCAGTTAAGAATAGTTAGTCAACAAAACAGGGGGGGGAGGAAATTACAAGTTTCTTCTGGTTGTAAAAATAAAACTCCAAACTACTGCATTTGTTTATCGAAAAAAATAGGCTGGAAAGCTGCCTGGCGGAAAAGGACCTGGGGGTGTTGGTCGACAGCCGGCTGAACATGAGCCGGCAGTGTGCCCAGGCGGCCAAGAAGGCCAATGGCATCCTGGCCTGTATCAGAACTACTGTGGCCAGCAGGAGTAGGGAAGCGATCGTGCCCCTGTCCTCGGCACTGGTGAGGCCGCACCTCGAATACTGTGTTCA
>NW_008824058.1:676863-679700 GCF_000699105.1 Pygoscelis adeliae
TGAAAATGAGGCGCTTAGGAAAAGGGTTAAGGGGCCAGGGGGGGTTGGGTTGACGGTTGGACTCGATGATCTTAGAGGTCTTTTCCAACCTTAATGATTCTATGATTCTATGAAAAAAACCTGCACCTTTTGGAAAGCAAATTTATTTGTAACGATGCTTATGATGATGAATAAGAAGTGGTATTCAAAAGGACAGAAAAATAGTCATGTTTACAGATTATGCTGAGATTACTTCACTAACCTAATTTTTCTCTCATCTTCACTATTAATTAAAAATCAGCTGCATGTAAACTGTACGTGATCCAGTTACGTGAGGCCGTGGGCAGGAGCTGCTGAGTCCTAATTCGAGTTTCTAGCACTGGTTCCTTCTGTGGCTTTGAACAAGCACTTAGCAACAGCTGTCCCTTAGCAAGCCATGTGTGGGTTACTTACAGAATGACAGTTTCCAAAACTCATGTTGTTCTACCAAAAGTAAAGCAGAAACTTTTTCATGCAAAGTGTTTCTAATCCATGCAGTTTCTTGTGTCGCCTGGAAATACTGCAAACTGTCATTAGTTAGAGATGGCTTTCAATCCAACAATGTCACCCTTTGTTATGAGCTCTATTAACCATGTGGGCTACTATTTTCAAAAGTGCTTTAGGCTGCAAATAAGCAGCTAGGTTTTCAGAAGTGTTGGCTGTCAGCACCACCTGTGGAGCCTCAAGGGAAGCTTGGTAAAGTCATATTTAGATACCCAACCTTTAGTCTTCCCTTTTAGAAAATGGTCCTTGCTGGAGCTGTATTTTCTCCTGACGAACACCTACACATGAGCTACTTGAATGTCACATTCAGTTATTTGGCAGTACACTGTGGAAAATTACTGGCCTTGTACTGTTGAGCCAAATGTAGACCTATCTGTATTTTTACGGGAATTAGTATTCTTTTCTCTGTTTAAAACATTCCTATTACTCATGAGTCAAATCCTGGCCCCATTCGGAGAGTGGTGCACAAATGGGCTGTACGCACAAAGAAGCTTCTGAGGGAGCACTTCCCAAACCCTCTCTGCACCTGCCTTTTCCCAAGGGAACCAGCATTCGCTTCCCACCCTGACACCACCGCTGTGATTACTACCCATATTATCCCAGCCTGACACATGCTACGTCTCCATGTCTTCTGTTTTCACTCATCTTAGCCCCTCACCTCCTGTCTCACAGATGCTCATGTCACTGCTTGGAGAGTGCCATATGTGTTGAGAAAAAGAACAAAATACGTCCTCTGTCGTACAGGAGAAATGACACCGCGTGCAGCATGCCTCTCCTCTGGCCTGAAATCTTTCCCTGCTGCCTCCACAGCTGCAGGTGGCAGTTCAGCCAGCCCTGGGGTCTCGTTACCATCACAAGAACATGGTTTGCTGTTGTCCTTGTGCAGACCTTTGGTGTCTGCCTCCCCTGGATCAGGAAGGAAACCTCTGCGGTTTGCCCACTGGTATGTGCTGTGGGTTGTTAAAGCCCGCTGGGCTCTACATCCATCAGCAGCAGAGCTGTGCACCGCGGTGTTGCCTGGGAAAACACAGTCTAGCTCAGCCATAAGAGCAGAACGACGCTCCTGGGCAGGTGAGAGTGTACCATGGGGTGATGACGGCAGCCCCACGTTGATCGCAGAGGGACATGCAATAGCTGATAAAGTCTGAAATCTTTGGGAACAAAGTTAATGTTTCAGACAGGGTTTGGCAAACGAGGCCTGACAGAATGGTCTTACACAGCCTGAGCTGCTGGTGTTGTGGGACTTGCCTTCCTCACTGCCTACTGAGCGCAGTAGTTATCATATCTACTCTGCCATCATATCACTGTCTTGAGGAAACACGGAGCATCACAGGGAAGCCCTGTATCACGGGACTGAAGTCCGGAAGGTATGCGGAGCATCAGAAGGTCAATATTATTTGGGAATTTCTGATGTAGTCGGTCTGCTCAGAATTGTTCAGGCTTGTTTAAAATGTAGGTTTTCATGTCCTTAATTCATCATGTGATAATTTAAGTGCTCCGTTGATAGTAATTAGATGCAACTATTCTGGAAATCTGCTTCATTATCCCCCCTAGAAAGAAACCTGTGCCTTTTCAGGAACTTCCAGTGACGTTTACTTAGTGCCACTGGCACGGTGACCGCAGTTCAACCCAAAACAATCAAAATAAGGTTGTTTATATCATGGTAGCCTTAAGATACCCTAAAGTGGTGCAAAAGTTGCCCATAGTCCAATTCTTGCTGCGTGCTTTTCTCTTCCTTCAGGTTTCATGTTCTTCAGAGATCTCCGAGGACGGTGCGTCAGTGCACGTCTGGCGATTTCATCCGCTGTGCTTCTCCCGTGCCGCCCATCCCAGGCTGTGCTGCTTCATGGGGTGCAGGTGTGCTTCTCCCCACCCAGACGCAGGCGCGTCTGCCGCCCCAGTGCCAGGGAAGCTGGCTGCCCCGCGCCCTGTGGCCCTTGTTTGCCTGTCAGCGGGTCCTCCATGTTCCGCCTGACAGCGAGGGCCTCCCGGACCTCAGACAGATGGAGACGCCCTTCTCTAAGGCCTGGTACGAGGTGTGGAAGTCCAGTCTCTCAGGCCCGGCTTGGAGTGATCCTGTTACCTAAGGAGGGGGCCACCGGATCGTTGCTCCAGGTGAAGGCTGTGGGGTGCTCGGCCCTGTTCCAGGGGTCACAGCGCGGAGGCCGCCCCGCCTTTGGCAAGGACAACGGCGTTTCCGCCGCTTATCGCCAGCGCGGGCCACGTTGCTCCGCAGGGCTGGTACCTGCGGTGCCGTTTGTTGCGGTTCGTCTTTGGCCGGGGAATTGCTCATACCACCAACTGACGGCAACAAC
>NW_008824058.1:680511-721478 GCF_000699105.1 Pygoscelis adeliae
TAGGCTAGTGGACGGATTCGGCCCCCGACACCGGAAAGGTTTAACTAATAAGCGACTTTTCTCGCGAAAAGAAAAGCTGGAGGTGCCGCATTCCTCAGCACCCGGGCTTTCGCTTGCACACGGAGTTGTGTCTTAACTGCGGGAAGAGACACAAAGGATTTCGGTTCCCTGTGACTGTCGCAAAATACGCGTACAGTGGTGAAGTACATTGCTCTGTTCTCCGGTAAAGAAGGCTGCCGTGCCTGCGGAGAGGGGCAGTGATTTGGGTCTCTCTCTTTTTTTTTTTTTTTTTTTTTAAAAAATACATGAACTTACCCAAATTGGAGGTGCAGAGCTGTGCTACATCAGAACGAGCTCTTTCAGTGTGACTGTGCTGGCATTACTGATGTCAATATGCTGAAGTCCATGCTTTGATAGGAAAAAGAAAGTTACAGGCCAAAGTCCCGTGTGCATATTAATCTGTTAAAGGCACTTCTTCCACTGCCAAACATGATGGTGTTCTGCACAGGGAGTCAGGAGGGGTCTAAATCGGTTGGCTTATTTACGGTCATGCAGCTTTGAATTTCGGGAGGAGACAAAGGGGATGGCAGGGCTGAACTCCTGTCAAGGCTTCTGCTGGTGCGGGAGGATGGGTTGGTAGAAGCATGCAGTCATTTCAGCCTGCTCAGATCTCCATGTTAACCTCGAGGCTTTTAAAACCACATGCTGGTCTGTGAAATCTGGGGCATGAATATAGTATGGGAAGCTGCCTGGGCAGTCTTTCCAACTCTGTTAGTCTATAAAAATGTGTTAAAATAACTTGTTTCCAGGAGTACTTTTACAGTAAACTGAGACTAAACCACTTTATTTTCCCAAAATTGAGAGAGAAACTGATCATCAGCAGGTTTTGAAAGAGTAGGGGTTTATGTAGGTGTGCTGGAGGGACTAATTAATCAAAACAGGGGTGTTACTGGTGGCATCATGAGGTGGAAACGTTCAGATCCTGGACTGAGCTGCAGAACTGGCACTTTTGTATAAAAACGCTTTTTTGAAATGATGCACTGAGCTTTCGGAAGATAACAGATTCTTTTCCCAAATCTCACGTGTTTTTATGGTATGCGTTGAAGCTCATCTGTCATGGATCTCAGCCTTTCATTTAAGAGAACTCCTATGGTTGTAGCAGTTTGCTGTGGGCAATGACAGGTCTATTTTTAAATCTTCAGTTTTCTTTTGTTTCCTGTAATAGGATCTTTACTAAGATCCTTATACTTCGTCTTCAGAGAAACGGTGGTGACCTGGAATGCAGCACACACTTTGTAAATACTCTCCAAGTTCTGTCCTTGAAGGTCTAGTACTGTTTGAAGAGTACTGGGTTGCCTTGAAATTGAAATTGGCGAAAGCTGAAATCCTGGATGTGGAAAGCTCTCAAGTGCATCTCTGGTTCCTTTGATGACTGTAACTTTTTTTTGAGATCTATTTTAGGGGAACAAAAAGTTCTGTATGCACTGTGCTCTCCCTTGGAGGTGTTAAGTGTGTGCAGTGTTTTGAGAGGTTTGCCTTCCATCTCAGTATTTTGTTTGCTGGGATAAGACCTGCATTCCTCTGCTTCGTTTCGGGGGGTGGGGGTGCTGCTCCTTGCCCAATGGCACAGGACTTGAGAGTAGTTACTGATTGTAACTCTGCTTATTTGTCTTCTCATGCTGTAATGACAGGTGTGTTTCATTTTGTCTGCTTCTGTCTCCATTTCGGGACAAACTTTAAGGTCTGTTGCTGTGACTTAGATCACCCCTCAACCATTTCAGTTTGTAAATAATCAGCTTTTACAGGCCTAAATCGTAGTTAGGTCAAAACTGTAGAAGGTGAGGCAGTTATTTAAATGAAACAGCCTGAGGGAAGAAAACTGTGTTATATATTTTCAGTTTTAGGTCTTATAACATGTTTCAAAGTTGCAAGCTGAGAAAAGGCAAATCCTGCTGGCCTGGTACTGATGATGTTGCCAGAGACGTGGTGGACAGTCTCTGCATGAGTTCCACTGCAGAGTAACTGTTGCTGACTTGTTTTCTCATGACTTAGTTTTATATGTACATTAGGAAACTGGAAACATTTTGGTTGCGTAGCTGTTGAGGTTGTTACTTAATGTTTATGCTCTCTGTAGAGAATACTATGGCTGCATTAGTTACTTAACAAAAGTATTTGTGAAGACTTGAATGGTGCATGCAGAAGTTCAGCCTCACCCTCCATGGACTTAACTCATAAAGTAACTTTGGCCGTATTATGTTCTTGGAGCTTGCAATTTAACACATTTTGAGACATGAGAATTTTTTTTTATGCCTTAGTAGCTGGATATTTGATATTCTGATGATTATTTACACTCTTCTATGTTAACATATATTAAGTTGGTTGCATTTTTTCTGCTGAGGTGACCTGCTAAAACTCAATTCTACCACCATTTAGAAAGATTCTTCCACAGGAGAATGTGAATGTGTTGAGGAGCAGAGGTGAAAGGGGAGGGCTAAAAATAGCCATTTCCTGCAAAGCTTACCTATTTTTGAGGCTGGCTCTCCAAATGAAATTTATGTCTTCCCAAGCCTTCAGAGGGGGTTTCTTTTCCTGTGTTACTCTTCACAGATAACGTTGTAGTTGTCTGCAGCCTGACTGTGGTCAGTACGTTCCAGTGCAGGTGTCAGGGAAAACAAAGGGGTTGGTGGCCGGGGCGTGGGGACACAAGAAGGCATGTGGCAATGTAACCTGCCATGGTATCATTTGCCTGTCTTCAGTCTGTGTCCAGCAGGGAAGGAATGGAGACTTGCATCATCTTGCCAAAACTGCCAGACACAGCAACAGCAGAGGCATCAAATAGCTTATTTGGGAGGGATGCAAATGAGTCTGGGAGAGGGATAAAAATCGTTTAGAGAAACTCTCTCCCCCCCGCCCCCACAAGCTGCATGCTTCTTGGGAAGGGAGAAAGCAGTGGGCTCTTTAGCAGTGAAGAAGCTCTTGGGGTAGGAAGAGAACATAGGCGGAGGAAAGAACACCAGTGGGGTGTTGTGGGTGGGTTGTGTTTGTGGTTTTTGTTTTTTTTCTTTTTTTTTTTTTTTGGCCAGCTGGTACTCTGAAGTCATGTTTAAATTTAATGAAAGCCTGATGCTAAAATAGGATCTAGGGACAGCCGTTGTAAAATAATTAGGCACCCTTTTAACCCCCTCGTCCCTGCCAAAAAAAAAAGCTGCTTGAATTCACTTGCATTCATACATATCTGAACTCTCAAATGGGCATCTCAATATCTGCTCTTCTATCTTTTCTCTTCTACTGTGTGTAAACAGGTTAAAAACTTAGCCCACTCACCTGTGCAGCTATATAGAGCTACAGAAGATTACAGTGGTGGTGTTGAATGCAGTAGATTTCCGAGCGATAATTGCTCTCTTCAGCCTCTCTGTGTATGAGAATTCCTGGAGATCCATTGGGAGGGATGGCAGGTTGGCCTTGATTGAAGGTATGCACGGGTATTAGGGGAGAGTTTATTTGCTTTGAGACCTGAGGGTGGTCAAGGCGGTTTAAGAGCATGTTAGTTACAAAGTAACAGAAGTCCAATACTGTCTAAAAATGCACCTTTTAAATCCTGCTGTAGACAAGTTCAGCGACTACACATTAAAGACACAAGTCATTTACATCTTTTACATATCTGTAAAATAAGGAATGATAGTATTTCTTAGCAGCGTTGGAAAGCTGACTTCACGTAAGTTTACAAAGTGTTTTGGGATCATGAATTTAGAAAATGCTATTGACTATGAAATGTATGGAATTCCATGGAAATGCTTTCAAGAAATTCCTTTTTTCTTCACTATGTTTGCAGCCAAAACACAGTTTTAGACTAATGCTTTCAAAAGCATAAAAGTTTAGTCAAACAGCAATAAGTAGTTGTAATGAAATAGTTTTCTTTGTTATATTGGACCATGAGTATGCACGTGACCCAGTTTCAGCTCATGGGTAATACCTTCCTTAAAATGTGGTCTTTTGCAAATACGTGTATACAGCTCAGTGTTCACAGGTTCTTATTTCAAAGTGATTTGCATTTGTAAGTCTCACTGGTACTCAGTACATGCTCTCAGAAATTTTACTCTCATAACAAGATCTACAGTGAACTAACTATGATTATAAAGTAGCACTGAATCTAGCCTTTGATGTTAATTCCGTGGGTTGCTAACCGTTTTCTAGAAGGAACATCAAGAGTGTGCCAATATTCCTAGTGAAATAAGTACATTAGTACTTCTTTATGTGAAAGAAGGTAGTAATGTATTTTAGAAATGCGATGGTGTTCTTTGCTAGCAGTTCAGATGCTGACTTTCCCCTGGAAGGCCAGAACTGACCTTATGATTCATCTGCTGGTGAATAGTCAACATCAGGTGCTGCATCACGGTCTTTGCCAGTTATTATACGATCCCATCTTTAAACGGGGTTCTTTTGATCTGCTCTTTCATTTCATGCTGAATTCATCCTGGTTGTTGGTGCTCTACCTTGTTTGCTGAACCAGTACTGGCCGTGAATATTGCTCTGTGGCATGGTGGCTGTGCCTGGCAGGCCAGGCAGTGTGTTGGATCCCAGGGCCTGTTGGACGGAGGATTCTGCCCAGTTCTGGTTTTGCATTCTTTGTGCCTGCAGATTAGTGTGCCACCAGCTCTTAAACACCTCTAAAGCCCCCAAGATCAACGTCCCTCATCTCAAGTGATTGTGCTCTGTTCTGTTTAAGTACAAAGGCAGCATAAGTCTCTAAGCAATTAGGATAACTCATTGTCCTTCAGATCAGCAGTTTCTTTATGCTCAGGACCTGTTGTTTTAGTTTTACATGGGGTTGGCTCAGTCTTGTTCTACAAAGCTTTGTGAGATGGTGTAGATGCAGTGTGTCTAAATAAACTGACTCTTTTGCTGAGGAGAGAAGCATTTGAAAGGAAATATTATAGAGGTCTTAAAGTCACGATTGAAATGCGAGTAAATGGGAAGTGATGATTTTACATTATTTCTTATGATGCAAGAAATAGGGAATACCATGTGTAGTCAATAGTCAGCAGTTTTAAAATTTAAAAAATGTAGTTTTTGTGTGGTGTCTGTTTAAGTTATAGAATGATTGCAGTGGGACAGTCGAGTTGTTTGTGTTTTTTTTTTTTTAAGAAAAGAATTGGATATGTTTGTAGGTCTGTGGGTGGACCATTAAATGCAGTGGTCCAGATGCAGTTTTGGGCTTGGGAATTTACCTCTGACTAGGAAGCATGGAGTCGGGGGGCAGAGGAGGGTGGAAGAATGACCTTTGCATGCTATGCCCTTGTGCTTCTTCCTAAGCATCTGCTACTAGCCTCTTCTGGAGGCAGCAGATTATCGTTAAGTGTACATTTTGTTGTTCTTCTGTTTCTCCTGTTGACCTGAAAAGGCAGCTAAATAGTTGCTCATCCCCAGAAGTCATTTTTGTCAGTGCATCTCCCCATTTTGAAATGCTCCTGGCAGTGTCAAACCATGTTACTATAGTGCTTGTGAAAATATGCATATGGAAGAGTCTATAGCTTGTTGTAAATTAACTCAAGTCTGTTTTAGGAAAAGGAAGACTATGGCTTGATTAGGAAAAACTTAATACAGAAGACCTCCAGTTTGGTGATTATCCAAGGCAGACTTTGGACTCTTCATTTACCTTGTCTGAAATGAACAAAGATGGAGGTAGGAGATGGTGGAGGGCAACACCAATGGCTATTATCTAGGCCTTTTTACAGAAGAGGAGATGATGCTGCAACTCTTAACCTTCTGTCCTAAGTACCTGGAACATTCCTTCTCAGCATGCTGAAGCCACAGATCATCCTCAGTTGAATGAAAACTGGTAGGAGGACCTCTCCTTGTCTTACAGATTAGTTGTAACTAGTTGTGCTCACTGGAGGTCAGGCATTTCTTGTTCTGACTACAGACCTTACCTCTCTGCTAATAAGCTGCCGAAGAGAGGCCAACAAACACCTCTTCTAATTGCAGGTCTGCTGTTTGTCTGGCAAGTATCCTGTAACAGTAGGAGCAGGTTGGCAGCTTTTCGACAGCTGCCTTTGGCTGGGCGGATAGCTTGGAGGCTAGAAGTGGCTTCCTTTTGAAGTCCTGCAAGCTGCTGATCTCTGCTTTCATGAGTCGGTGTGCCTCAGCAGGCCCCTCCAACCTTCCTCTCTGAATGGCCTGGGGTTCCTGGCTGAGCAGTTTTAGGCAGTTGGTGCTGTGGTTGCGCAAGCCTTTTCGCTGGCTACTAATGCCAGGGAAGTAAGTAGTTATACTTGTCCCTCTCCATGTGCTGTTCTTTCTTCTGTTCTGGCATCTCTGTGGCCATGTGGTGAACTGGATAAGGCATTAATTTGGTTAAAACTTAGTCTGTCTTTGCCAGATTAGTTCTAACCTGGATTAATTCCTGGTTTGTTTTTTCATGCTGGTGCTAAGGAGGGATCTCTGAGGGTATGAGTGGCTGGGCAGATGCGGAGGACTGCGTGTGCTACCTCAACGTGTTTGAAAACCGTTGCCTTGAGTGAGTCATGGATGTGTTAAGCTTGCTGGCTGTGACCAAGGCTGTTCACAGAGTGCCTCGGCCCAGTTTGCCGGTGCCAGAGTAGATATGGTGTGGTCCACTCCCCTGGAAGAGTTCCTGCAGGTTTCTTTGCTGCCTGCTTGCTCTTGGCCCCAGTTATACTGGGGCGTGCTCGAACACACGTTTTTGGAAGTCTGCATGCCACAGCTTTTGTGCCACGGCTCTAACGCCTGCTTGTACTTCCTTCTTGTAAGGATTGTGACTAGTGTGGCGGCCAACCTGTCCTCCGTGAAGACACGATGCAGATGCATCAATGCTGTGCACAATGGCAGATCTGCCTGTGTTGCTCATCCCTGTAGGGGTGGATAATTTCCTACAATGTTGGTTAGTATTGAATTGGAGGTAGAAGAGATGAGATCTAAATCTCCCTAGGAACAAATGTAAAATTAAACAAAATGCGTGTTTGTATTAGTCAGCCTAAAACAGACTGTGCTATTTAGGGCTCTCCAGTGCAATAAAGTTGTCTCTTGTGTTTGTGTGGGTGGACTGCAACAATTAAGTCATTTTAAGGCTGAATCTTAAAAGAGAAAATGAAATGAAAAGATAATGGTTTGGTTTAAGAGAATAAATTAATTGTATCATGTTACGTTAGAGGAAAGGTAGATAGTACCTTGCAGGTTGTTTATTATTGGTAAAAATCTCGTCCATGTTACAAGTTGAAACTCTTGACTTCATAAGGAGTAATACTTATGGGTTTTTTTTTAATCCGTTAACTTACACTCTTTACTGATGCTTGAGTGTAACTGCCTGTTGAAGCTGCAGTTCTGTGTAGCAGCCTGCGAAAACATTGATTTTGATTGCATGGGCTGGACAAATCCCAGGCTGTAGGATGATTTGGCAATGGATTTTATGTGGCAGTCAATCTTGTAGTATTATGTGTGTGACTCCTGATTTTTCTATTGTCAGAATGAAAAGATATACAACTTGTAGTGCACTAGTCTGAGTATTAAATTAGCTAATTCATGTCTACTTAGGAGTGGAATTAAAATAAGTTGTGCATTTTAAAAAAAGCTATTTTCAATTTGACTTTTAAATACTGGCTCAAGTTAAATGATAATAAAAAGTATTTTAGATATGCTCTTAGCTCATGAAAAAAGTGCTGATGCTCATGAATTAAAAAACGGGGGGTGTGCTTTTGGTGATTGTGATTACAATAGAAAAATAAAATAAATATTTGGAAAACTTAGGCTGGAATTCTTTTCTGGACATTCATTCTTACTGGGTGTTGATCCAAGTAATTTTTATTCCACTTGACCTGTATTTTGGACTGAATTGTAAAACCTGTGTGCATCCTGAGTCTATGATGATATGATAATGATAAAAAGATGCTTGTATGGCAATTTTCACTCTGCCTGCTTTTCATCTCAGGGGTAGCTAGGTGTAAATGTGGTGTGGAACCATCTCTGCTTATCTTGATTCAGGAGTTGTCTTCACTGAAGAGGTAGCGTAGGGTCTTGCTTTGGTGTAGTTCTTCCTCTCTCTCAGGCAGAATCCTTTTGCTGCAGTTGAGAAGCCCTTTCCATCCAGACTAGCTAACCAAACACAAGTCTAAGAGCAGAGGTATGTCTTTACTTTGTGGTTATGATGAAGGTTAAATCATTTGAGTATTGGCTATCCTCCAACATCTTTGCATAATTTGAACCCTTCTCTGTCCAGAAAGAAACATGCAAGTTATTTCAAGTCACTGGGATAGAAGAAAAAGCTCCACCTAAAAGATTGCGAAGAAACCTGGGATATGTTGCCCCTACCTGCAAATTCCCGCATCATGCACGTGCAGCACCAGTAAAGGTGCAGCTTGCGGTATGGCTGGTGGCTTCCTATTTTTCAAATGTGTCATAACTTGGGTCTTTCCTCCATGTCTGTTCTCATGGATCCTGCCCCTTGGCTTTTGTTGTCGGGACTGTGCACTTCTTAAAAATCCTTGAACAACTCCTTGGCTTTGCTTTTGCTATCTCTCTTAACATCACATTAGTTGATTGTCAATTAGGCCTTTACAAATGTGCCAGAAATGCCACGTAGACACTTTTGTGTGTGTTTGTGGACCCGGCATGTTTGCATCAGCCTTCAGTAGAGAATAATCTAAATGAGTAACGTGTTCCAACTTGCCTAAACAATAGGGTGTTTTTTCTGTCTTTGTGTAGGCATTTTACACATTTGTAAGACTCACGTCCATATCTCTGAAGCAAAGTTGTGCATAATTGTTCTGCAAAACGTGTTCTAAAATCCAAAGCTATTTAGACCCTTCCCTCCATACATGTTCTTTACGACACAAATAATATTTTGAAGAATGAGTGCATCAATATGACTGTTCCTAAATTATGGAAATAAAAACCTAAGCACCGTAAAATACTGTTTGAAAGAAATATGGTATTTCCATGGCTTATGCAAGAGTGGCATTTTTTTAATGAGTGGGAAAGGTCTTTGACTTCATCTTTTTAGTTGGGATTTGATCCTGGATATTGGTTAGACATTCAAATAAGACATTTATTGGACTCTAATGTACAGGACTTTGTGGGAACTTTATCTTGTTTCTCCATTAGGAAGGCCAAAATGACATGCAGTTATGAGCCAGAAGACCAAACTCTCTTTTAGAAGCTGTCGGTTTTCCTATGCAGTTACTGAAGTCTCTGGTGAGAAATCGGTGTTTCTGAGTCTGCAATGCAGTTTTATGCCTTCCTTAACAAAGGGTCCACTAGGAGTAAAACTTGCTTTATTCCCAGTCCGGGGATTTGTAAAACTTTGACGTGTAGACCAATTATAATTATGTTGGTTTAGTTCCCGAAGTGGATGCTCTTTATTCTAAAAGAGGCCCTACTGCATGCAAACAAGACTATCGAAGGCCCTGAAATGTCAGCATTTGAATGGTTTTGGCTTAGCTTTAAAATAAATATCTACTGCATATAGAGCTCTGGAGAGTGGACTAAAGCAAATGGAAAAGGTGAATTAACTTGAAGTTGTTCTGCAAGACTGGGTTAATAGAGCCACAGCACATCAACACAGTGGCAGATGAAGACAAAAGAAAAGGATTTTGAGAGCTTGTTTATATTTTGAGGCTATTCAGAAGTGAAGTAGATGCAATTCAGAGGCTACTGTTCCTCTGCACAGAGTCCTCTTGTCGTCGTTCCTGCTCTGCAGCATCGGTCCTTGTATGGCCTAAGCGATTTTCCTGGGAGTGCCCACACTGTTCCCGCAAGGAGTAGTGAGAAACATTTGTTGCTGTTTTCTGATGTAGGGAAGCCTTTAACTTGCAGCTTTTGAAAGACTGCGGTGTTTGTCTCGTGGTACTTGATGGTTCTTTTGAGACCTGGTTGAAGAAATCAACAGGTTCCCTCTTTGAAGAGGGAGGTTTAGTTTTTTTCTGGCTGTGATGGAAAACCTGGAAAGAGAAGCAAGTGCGCTTCTTCAGGCGTGTGTGTGCCACAAGATGACAGAAAGCAAAACAAATTGGCAAACCCCCCTTTTTCTGGGGAGGGAAGGAGCCTAACTCATAGCTTTCAACTGCCTTCCGATAGGAATGCTGGGGTTCGATAGTTCAGGGTGAGTGGAGAAGGCTCTTTTTTTTTCTTGATGCTGCCTAGTTGAGAGTAGCACATGGTCCTTTCCCTAAGGAGTGCTCTCTGGATGGACTTCTTTGTCGGATTATGTGATTGTGGGACTTCACAGCAGTTGGGGAAATTGGAGGACTTTGTGGAGAATCTAGGAGAGCACAGGAGCCTCCTTCAACAAGCTTTGGAGGAGATCTGAGGGAATATTAGCCAAAGACGACCACAGAATTTGGGTGTAGGTAACTGTCTGTAGAAGTGAGACTGGAACCAGCCTGGAACTTGGAGAACCAATGTGACCTGCTTTGTGTAGGGTCTTCAGCTTGGAATTCCAATGCCTGTGAACTGGAAGTGGCCCTGACACTGGGGTCACAAGGTTTACAGGGTGAAGAACCCATGTGCTGGGAGTGAAGGTCTCCTCTTCTGTCAGGCCACTTAAAGGAGAGTTCTGGAGAAATGAGATAGAGTTTGGCTCTCTTTATAGATACAGGTAACTTGTGGGGGTAGAGGTGAAAGAGGGACACTCAGGCAGGATTCATGGGACTCTTATGTGTCACTGTGAGAAGGGTTAATGGCAAAAGGGCAGGCATGTAGCTGAGTATCCATAACAAAATAAGTTATTACTTATCAGTTGTTAATTGGTGCTGTTCAGCTCTGTGCGTACACTTAGTGTTTTGTGAATATGGGTAAAAGAGTTGCTGAAAACATTTCATCAACGTTTCAGGTGGTGTGTCTTGGTGTTTACCCTGCAGTTTCTGTGTCCTAGTTGATGCACTAACTGGTACGCTGTAGTACCATGGCACCATGATAAGGTTCTTGCTGGCAAACCAGAAGAAATGTGATGGCATCGGATTATGTGTTTGACTCGGGGTTGTCTTACCTGAACAGTTCCTAGTAGCACAGGGTGAGGACTGTGGTTTTTAACAGCTTTTTGTCAGTGGGAGGTGTGAGGGAACTGCTCCATACGGTGTGAAGGCTGGAGGCCTTGCAGTCTCCCCTGTGTGGATTGCACTGGCAATGACCCTCTGCAGGTTGAACTTCAAGGTCCCTCAAAGGAGTAGGGCTTGGTGAGCATCTGCTAAATTCTTGCATGGCGGTTAAGGGTGCATAGGAAAGGTTTCTTTCTAAAATGCTGACCAATGTGAATATGAAGAAAAAAAACCCACAAACAGAAGTGAACAATTAGGTGTAAAATGAAATCTCTGAGGGTTTCGTGTGCCAATAGTGTGAAAGGATATGAAATGTGTTTTTCTTTCCCTCAAAGTTCTGAAATATTCTTCCAAAAATGTTAAGGCTTTTTTGACATGATTGATCTTGTTTCAGTCCCACAGGTGTGTTTGGCTGTACGTGAAGTGAGGAATTCTTCTGAAAATGAACATGTTGCAGTTGTAAAAGTTGGTGCATAAACATGTACTGAAAATGCGCCTGCTTATCCTTAGCTCTTGAAGGCGCTTTGAGTACAGTTCTTGCAGTTTCTCTGTAGCTCATCTTTTGGAGTTACAGCTTTCCTGTAACAAGTGCATAAATAATAGTTCATTTTTTAGTTTAATGTTTGTCTTAGCTTTATATTGATGGTTGGCTTGTCCTTTGTGTTGTGCTCCAGGTGGCTCTGCACAGAGATGTGGCAGTGCCTTAGGGTTGCTTGTGTGCGCTCTGTTGGCACTGCTAAACATCCCAGGAGGATGAAGAATGTCCCAGGTTCAGTTCGTAATGGCATATTAATTAAAAAAGGAATGTTGGACAAGCCAAAAACGTCTGATTTAACACTCTCAATTTACATATCACAATTGTATGAAAAAGATGTCTGTTAAATGTGTTAGTTGGCAACTTGATGCAGCTTACAGTTTTTACCCAGATTGTTCATAGAATCATTAAGGTTGGAAAAGACCTCTGAGATCATTGAGTCCAACCGTCAACCCAACACCACCATGCCCACTAAACCGTGTCCCTAAGCGCCTCATCTACCCGTCTTTTAAATACCTCCAGGGATGGTGACTCCACCACTTCCCTGGGCAGCCTGGTCCAATGTTTAACCACTCTTTCAGTAAAGACATTTTTCCTCACGTCCGATCTAAACCTCCCCTGGCACAACTTGAGGCCATGTTCTTAGGATTACAGCCAACATGCAATCATCTTTGGTTCTAACAACTGGAAAAAAAAAAGTACGCTTAATATGTTATCTTCTTTTTGGGTAATAATTATTGGTCAAGAAGGCTGCAGTAGCTACTGTGTCAAGAAGCAAACGAACACCAAAGGAAAGAAATTAGGCTTGTGTGGCTAACCATGAGTTAAGCTTAGTATTAAAGTTGGTTTTCTCGCGTAGTAAGAAAAAAGTACGGTGGGTTTTCTGACATAGTATTCAATCAGTTTCTTGAGACACAAAGGAAATACTTAAGTATCTAAATGTTAAAAGGAGATTCTGTTGATTCTCTGATCTTGAAAAGCCACTTTCCTTACAAAACAAACAAACCTGCAAAAGCATGTCTTCTCTGTTGCAAGTAATTTAAAATGCTTAAATAAAATAAATTAACATAGTAAAGATTTTCCATGTAAAACATGCACAAAAAATTAGCATTTGATTTTACTCTGAATTGAGCTAAAACTTAGACCTCTGTGGAAGAATTTGACGAAATAATGAGGTTTTAATCCCTGAGCTGACCCGCCCCTGAAGTGATAGTGAGGCTGAGGTCCTGAAGAAATAGACTTCACCTTTGCTGTTGTGCATTTTAAAGTATAAAAGTTAAAATTAACCTAAATTGTTGAACTGTTTTGGGTTTAATTTAATTTGTATTTTTGTTTGCTTGTTGTTTTTCATAAAAGAACACAGCAAATGGTAAATAAAGCTTATTAAATGCTCGCCCCAGCTGCATAATGAAGATGATTTAAATGTGATTAAACACTCCCTCCCAATCTTAGACGTTTCAGACATTCCTAAAAAGTTCTTTAAATCTTTCACTTCAAGATGGTACGCAGGCTGATGGGTGCTTGCTGCCCAAGGGGATCGGAGTGGGCAGGTACAGCAGCAGGCCGACTGCGCTGGTGCTGGTCCTGCTGCCTGGCCGGGTGGGTGGCACCTCTGCCTGCGCTCTGCTGGTCGGGTGGATTCAGAGCTGGGAAGTCAGCTGTGACTTCCGAAAGCAGAAAAGCATGTTTCCGTCTGATCTGTGAACTGAGAAACAGGGGGATCTTATCCCCCCCACACACCCCCAGGTCACCCATACAAGATCAACTGGCTGGTTTTGGTTAATTTGGTTTAATAACTGCAGGTATGGTGTCCTTTGTCTAATAAACAGGCTTTAATAGCAAAATGTTTTGATAATTTTTCTTGCATAATTAGCACAGTCAAGCTGTTGTAAGCCTGTTTTCCAATTAAAAGTAAACTTTTGAAATATCTCATTTTGATTATTTGCTCTCTTACAAATAGATGTATTGCTTTCTATTACGGTAAAACGTGAACTATAAAGACTAGGAGCCTGGGTTCCTGGATATTGAAGTAGAGGCATAGAGCTGCTTTGGTTAAGGCTTGGTTAATGAAATATGCCCAATGCGCTGTAAAACAGACCTTCCTAAACAGCTGTGACTTATGCTGCCCTTTCATGAGAACTGCTGTTTGTGTCCCCATCCTTCCCATGCTGTATGCTTCCCTCACAGCATGCTTGCTCTGTTTCTCTCTCTCTCGCTATTACTCCACACACTTTTTGCATCTTTTTTGCCTGAATTCTTGGTTGGGGTAAGCAAAGATTTGCAGCAGTAACTTTGGGGGCTGTCCCTCCCCATTACTGGAAGTCAGCACAGCATGCTTTCAATAACAGTCAAAAGTCATCTTCTTCCCTTCCATCCCCTGTTATTCTTAACAAGACTGCCTTTTTCCCTGGGAAACGATCTTTAAAGTCCGTATTTAGTTTGTCCAACACAAATGAACATATTATTAAGACTATAATTAACCTTTCTTCAGAAAAGAACAAAAATAAGTGCAAAATCAGATGTAAAATTGGTAAAGTTGTGACTGAACTTGGTAATTTAAATCACCTTGATCAACCTGGAAGTATTTAAATATATACCAAAACCTGAAATGAATATTCTACCTGTGAAAATGTAAAATGCTGTTTAGAAAATCTCAGAAAACAAGTAAAATTCTACATGGTGTGGTTTTTTTTTTTTTAACCTTGAATTTTGCTTAGCTTTTCTTTGAATCATTATGCTCATACAATTACTCAGCAGGGTTTATTTTGCATTTCTGTAGCTATTTTTTTCCTGGTAGTAGTCCAAAGAAACTTCCATCCTGTGCATTCATCCCGAGTACAGAATTCCCTGTTCAAGTGAAGTGGCTATAGCAAAAGGGGGAGTGTGGCTGTATTCAGGGGTGTTGGATATTTATTCTGTGGATTTATCCAACGTGAGCTGAGAAGTGTTGGCGGTATGAAGTGCTTTGAAATAATGTCACTGTCATTTTATGCGTTTCTAAGAATAAGATTTTGAATTTGAGGGAGGAGACAGGAAGAAGGGGATGAAGATGGAGTGAAGTCTTAAAGCAGTGTGGAAGGTCCAAAGAAACCTTTACCTTTCTATAAGAAAATTTCTCTAACAGCAGTGTGGCATAACACAGCCCCTAGAGCTGTTGTGCGGAGAGCTGGAGCAGTCTGGGAAGGATGGAAATACTCTATATAGTGCTAAAATAATTCTGTGCAGTGTTACTTGCCTGAAGCAGCTTGTGCAGACTGGCTGGATTTTCAGGTGGCCAGGGATTGTTTTCTCCTGGGGAGTAGTGCAGACCTGCAAAGATCCCTAGCTCGTACAGCCCTCCCCAGAATTGCTAGTTTGGCAACTCTGCCCCTAGGAAGTTTACCACAAAATTATTTTGAAGCTGTTTGATTTCTTTGCAGTCCTGCTTGTGGGAGCCTCAGTGTTTTTGGGCTTCGTACCATGGCTCAGTCTGCCTGCACTGAGCTGGCGTTGCTGCTGGTGCCTGTGTCGTGGTGTGATGGCAGTGCAGGCTTTTGCACAGGCAATGACAGAGCTGTTCAAACGTCTCTTACCCTTTCCTCCCCAGCTGGTGACAGGTGAGCTAAGGCTGTGTTGATATGGTCAAATAACAGACCACCGAGCAGAGCCTTTGCTCAGAATTTATGTTGCCAGCAGTTTGTAGAGAACTGCCTTATGCTCTCTGGCTTGCATGTGGTGCTAATATGAGATTGTCTACCTCTGGTCATACAGAGGTATAATAGTCACAGGATTTTAAAGAAAGAAAACAAACTGAGTGCAGCAGTGAGATGTATAGTTTAATCACTGCTTGAGGAGAACTGGAAAGTAATGTACAGTTGCAGGTCCAGAAATACATGGCCCTCTAAACAGCTGCAGGTAAGAAGTAATCTCTTGCAAGGACTGTTATTTAAAGATCTGTTGTTAGTAGTTATGTTTCTTGCAGCAGTGTTTTTATATCTGTGGATCGGTGTTAACTTGTGTCCAGCAACACTTGTCTTCACCAAAACCCAGATGCTGTGTTGTTGAACGTTTAGTGTCATTGCTGAAGATCACAGCTGATGGGCACCCTGGCTGCACCCTTCAGAACCTGATAGGAAAAAAGGGAACAAAAGAGTTGTTGATCCCAGCTAGAAAAAAGTAGTTTGAGATCATGCACTGCATTCAGTTATCAACACTGTTTTCAACACAAATCCAAAATATAGCCCTGTACTAGCTGAAGAAAATTAACTCTATCCCAGCCAAAATCAGCACAGCTACTTTAAAAAAAAAAGTGTGAGGGTGGAAGAGGCAGTCAGTCACCTCTCTCTTCTTAGCCTTCTGCTGCTGAATGAGATCGACCCCAGGCTCCACGTTCCTGTCAGCTACACAGCTGAAGGAGGAAATATTTCAGGCACTGTTCATTATTGCCTCCCTTAACTTCTTTGACATTAATTGAAGTTCAATCTAATCCTTTTGTAAGCAAAGTGACAATGTTTGAAAATTATCTGCTGTGTAGTATATGTGAAGTTCTAGTGCGGAAGACAGCTGGAAGAGAAGGTGGCCAAAAGGAGACTGCATGGACTGGAAGGGAGATGGGAAGGTGAAGGATAGGGGAGGTTCCAGAAAATGGAGTGAAAATGATCATGGTGTTCGTAAGGGAACAGAAAAAGAGGAGAAATCAAAGTGCTTTTCTTAATTGAATGACTTATACCATTGTAACTTTCATAGGTAGCTAAATTTCAGTTTAATGCATTGTCATGAACTAGGTATTAAGAAAATGCCACATTGCTCTTCTAATTCAGGAAAATTCTAGGCAGAGAGAAGATTTTGTTTGATTGTATAAATGGCTTTTCATGAAAAACAAACAACTTCATGCAGTAGCGGTTCACTGGTTTGTTAGTTTCAAAGTCTGCTAGCCCTGGTCTTGATTATCTTTGTTCTGGGAATCCATGAGGAATATTAGATCATCTCTTCTGAAAATTGCGAGCAGGACAAGAGTGAAGTCCCTTCCATCAGACAACAGTAAGACAGTTCAAGCCCAAAGCTCTAGTACAAACGAATGCAGTCTTATCCATGTCCACGGTGAATGTTACACAAACAAAAGGCAAATGACTGTTGCACAAATCAGTAGGGATGACTTTTATTTTTACTAGCTCAAATTGTGCAGTAAGTTCATATTATTCAGTCAATTCTGGGAGTTTGAGATGTTTTAGTAATTTCTGTGTTTATCTAATCTGCTTGTTTGCTCGCCGGTGCTTAGCTGTATTTGGAGTGCCAGGCTGCTTGCAATGTGGATTGGAGACCTACAGTGGCAGGGGGCATTGGGTGATGGCACAGTCCTGCTGTTAGCAGAGTTGGGTGTGCAGGGAAGCTATTGCGACATCAGTGCTTCTGAGTACTATTGCTTTTAGTTAATCCGTCTTTTAAAAAAGGAAATAGCTAATAAGTTAGTAGATGCCTTGGGAATAGGCAACAGCTGGTTATAAAGCAAAAATCTGCTAAAACGGTAGTAATTTCTGAAGTGTTGCGTAGAGGTTTTTTTTTGTTTGTATTCAGTAGCAAATTACCATTTGAGCGTATGCTGTTGTTGCTTCCCCGAAGTTGGCTGAAGTTGGCATGAGATGTCTATTTGAAGCTGATCATCATTGCTATGAGACTTTGTTAAAACGGTTGTACAATGTAGTGGTTGGCACTCTGTCCCTCCACTTGCAACACAATGGATTCTGTTCAACAGGAACTATTTTAATTGGTTTCCACTCTGTTATGTTAAAACTCTGCTGCTAGATGTAGAAACCCATGACATATGTTTTCTTTGTTCCTGAAAACATACACTTTATTCTGCTTTGGTCATTCAAATTCATTTTATGTGATTGTCAGCTGAAAAAAAAAAACCAAACCCCTGCATTTGGCAGCACTTCAGCAGCAAGGCAGCTTCCTGCGGCCCAGGACTATAAACTGTATAATTTGTCCGGGGGGGGCTGTGCGTTACAGAAATGAAAATTCCTTCTCTGACAGCATTCATTGCTTAGCACACAGCAGCGTGGCTGTCGGAAACAGCTGGCACCGTGGAGAGGGATGCGAGGCGGCACTGGCTCAACGCACTCGCTGCTGCAAGGATGGAGGATGGGTTTCGCAGCTGGTCCGCAGCGGCAGGCAGCACTGCACTCCAGGAGCCCTGGGCTCGGGCGGTGGGCGCTGCCAGTGAGCAGCGGGTGGAAAACATATCTGCCACTATTGCCCGGCTCCGCTTTCCCAGGGCACCCAGTTACGCTGAATGCGTGCCCGTGGTGGGGAGCTGTGTGTTGGGCTAAAAGCCAGGTCTTCGTCAAGTTTAGGTGTGCCGTCTGTTGGGAGGAGAAGGCAGGCAAACAAGTGGGAGAGTATTTCTTTGGTGGTAAGCCTTAAGTTCGTAATTCTCTTCAGTGTGATAGCTGGTTAGAAAATAACCAGTAGTCATGACTTCTGTTAATTAACTACTAAGAGTTAAATAAATGTTGTTGGAAAAACTAGTCTGTGTTTATTTGGCATGTCTTTCTCCAGAAAAGGCTGGTGCTAGTTGGTACATGCTTGATTTCTGTGCATGTCTACAGCGTGGTTTTATGTTTTTTCTCTGTATTGATTTTCATGATTCATTGAACATGATCTAAGCAAAAAGCATACTTAAATGACACTGGAGACAGCTGTCTGTTAAAGTGGGACATTTATGTATGCTGAAATGGCGCCAGGTTTTTTTCCATTACTTTATCAAGTAACACACACCAGTAATATTTCTTTGTTTAATTTCCTTTTCTAGGTCACTGGTATGTCACCTTTCTTTTGTTTAAAGAGCTATGGTAAATTCTTACTCTAAACTTTCATATCAGTTTTGTTCCTGTTATTTTTCTGATAATCCTTTTTGAGGTTATTTTGAAGTGGAAAGAGCTTTACATTGTGTTTGGGAAGTCTGTATGAGGGACTTGTTTTTTTTTTTTCCCAGTAGAGCTGTTTTGGAAGGTGCATGTGGGAAATTTGGATAAAAGCAGAAATGTATAAAGCTCTGGAAGCTGATGTGTAGCTCTTTCCAGTTTTAATCTGTCTCTCTTCTTTGTATGGCAAGCTGAAGTTCCAGATGTTGTTTTGGCTTGGAGATAGTGAATAGGGGAAAAATAAGCATTCTTAATGTTAACAGAGTCAGACTGGCTGGTTCTGTACTGACAGGAAAATGGAGAGATAAAACCTCCATTAATGGTGCATGTGCTGCCTAAGTAGCCAATAAAACAATGCCGTCTTCACTGGAAATAAGTCCCAGATTGGCAATGATCAGTGCCAACTGCAAGAGGAGACAGCTGCAGAGGCTGAGAAGTATTAAAGTAAAACTAAACATTAACTTGGATAGTAGTGGGGTTTTGTTTGAATGTGCAAATCCCCCCCCCTTTTTTTCAGTTAGAAGTTAATTCTTGGTCCCTTTCTTCTTGCTCCCGACACACATCTTAGAGTCCTGCTTGCTTACCTTCAGTAGCTGACTGTGGATGTTGGGTGGGGGTGCAAAGCTGGGGTGAAGGGATGTCAGTAAAATGTGCTTTCAGGGTCAGATGGTTTTATGGCTCTTAACTACATCAGAGTTTTGTCTTGGAGCACCAGTGTGGTTTTTGAAGCTTATCCCCTTGATGACCTCCATCTATTGTGAGTTGCAGAGTGGTTTGGGCATGCATGTGCTGGATTCCTTCTGGAGGAAACTAAGCTGCAAGCTCTGTTTCTGGTGTGCACCAAATGTGCTCCATCCTGAAACATGGGCATAAAGGTCTCAGCCTCTTCTGGACAACTTTGAGCCACATGTGGTAGCGGCAACTTCCAGTAAAGGGACCAGGCTAAATCCACTCTTAGGTAAAACTGTTGAAATGCTTGTTAGGAGTATATATAGTGGCCAGGAATGCAATTTCCTGTACTAGTCTATAGGTTATATGTAGAATATCCTATCCATTTTCCATGTTATATTACATTAAATATATCAATATGCTGTGTCCCGTGTCTCTTCCTGAGCTGTTCCTCCTGTCATGCTTATTTCTAAAATGTGTGAGCAGTTTATTTTTAAATGACTGCTGCAGTTCTGCTTATTTCCTCCTTAATCTTTTTGGTTTTTTCTTTTTCCATTGTTGAGACTAGGAAATAGCAGTTTCTGGTCAGTGGCCTGCTTCTCCCATCTCCCGTCCCTTCCAGTACGGCGTAGTTGTCCTTTGGGGTTTTTTGACCAGTTCTTGTAAGAATGCTCAATTCATTTGCCTTGTTTAATACTATAAAGCTAAAAGTTAATAGTGCTGACACTGACTCATCTAAGTTACAGAGGAGCCAAGCTGTTACAGCTCTTCTGGTAGCTGAAATCTTGTCTGTTTGCTGCTTGGATTTGGGATAAACTTGTCCACATCACAATTCGTGTAATTTATTGAAACAAGGGTTTTGCTTTGTTTTGGGTGGGTGGGAGGGAACTGGTGTGTGTTGGTGTAACAGAGTAAGAGACACTCGGAGCATGTACAGTCTTAGCCAGTTGGACGTGCATGTTAACATGGGCTAAGATTGCAATGACTTAACCCTTTTTGCCTTGTTTTTGCCACAGAGATGGGACAATGTGCCTGGAGCCAGCTGGCTGACCAGCCGTGGTTGTGTAAGCATTGCCTGATGCCCCAGAAACACCATCCTTAGAAATCCTACAGGACTGGGCTGTAGGAAAAGCTTCAGAATAAATGGGCCATTGCATATGTTTGCTGGAGGAAGATACAGAAAGAAAATCTGGGTGTAGGAGACTCCTGCTGCCTACCTTTGTGCTGCTCTGCATTCTTTCACTCGGCTGCCTGGAGGCAGCAGTGGGGTGTCTTGCTCATGTGGTTCATGATTCAAGCCAAGCCCAGATGTTTTCATGCCCAGTCTGGCCTATTTTCTGAGAATAATTTTGGATGCCTCAGTCCATTTTATTGTGGTTTCCTTAGCGTCTAGTCCAGCTGAAGCTAAGATGATTCCTGGCCTAATTGAATGCTCATAGGCAGACACAGCAGCTACTGCTTTATCTCTGCAACCATGTTCCTGCTAACTTCAGAGCACTCAGAATTAGATCCACACTGGTGAGAACCTGAGTTTGTTTTTTGTTGCTGTTTTTCTTTGAGTGGAAAGTTTTGCAGCATAAAACTCAGAAGAGTCTATCTTGTGGCCAGGAGATAGGTGAAAACTCGACAGATTCCTGTGGAGGTAGATCTGGCCTTGTTGACCAATCTGGCTTTCCATTTCCACTGAGCAGCAATAAGGATATGGAAACCTTTTCATACTCGCTGTTGGACTTCTTCATCAGTATTATCATCTGTGCTGACAGGTTGATGACAATAACTATCTAGGGCATCCAAAATTTAGTTCCTTGTGCCTTTGACAATGCTCTGTGCCCCTTTTGTAGGAGCAGTTTCCATAAAAGGTTATTTGTGGGAAGTATGTTTGCTCCTTTAACTTGTGCATTCTCATCTCAGAGGAAAATGGCTTTATGCCAAATACTTCCTGACATTGAGAAAAAAAAAGTGGTGTGGTCACCTACTCTGTATGAACAAGTGGTGTCTTTTCTTGTATCCTATTCAGAACGGTCTCTTACTCCATCACTTCCCATTAGTGAGGAGGGCTCTTGACCCAAAGCATATTTGGATGCTTCCTTTTTGAGAAGCAGTTGGTGAAGGTTATCTTTTAACTTGTTGTCTTCAGTCTGTTATATTAACAATCATGACTGGATCCTCTCTGTGGAGGTGTTGAACCTTGGAAATCGCCAGTGGATGTATGTCATAAGCTCACTTTAATCAAGAGAGTATGGCTTTGTTTCTACATGATCATAGATCAGTTGCTCTTAGGCGGTCCTTCATTCAGAGATCCAAAGGTAGACTTGTCTGTGAAGAGAATTTTAGCTTGCATTTTACTTCACATTTGCAGTTTGCAGCTAGGAGTATGTGCGAGGTCAACTATGGTAATTTAGCTGTTAAATAGTAATTTGATTGATTGGTTTTGGCATCTGTAGCAGCAATTAAAACAAAAGTCTGAGTAAATACATGGAACAGCTTTCTGAAGATATACAAGTACAGCCAGGTTTGGCAAGGCCGTGTGAGATGCGTGAATTTGAAAGCTTATAGCTAAATAGGTGGAAAGGGACCACTTAAAACAGCTCTGGAAAGAAATGTCAGAATTGTATATATTTGGAGTAAATTTGACATCGGGAGAGGTGACAAGTTGCCCGATTATTAGATTGAGGGTTGCGTAGTATGGCAGTGATGAACGTCGGTTGTGACTATGAAAGGGCAGTTCCATTGTCAGGAGGGACACAGATGTTTGCCTGTGAGGTCAAGATGGACACAGCTAAAACAGCAACTAAGGAACATCAGGACAGAGTAATTTGGAAAGAAAGATCTCAAGTGTTCTAGTATACAGGTTTGAATGTTAGCTGGATTAGTGTTGGCAGGTGAGGCTGCCACAGGTAAGACATAAGCAGAACAGAGACCTGTGGTGGAGGTTGCGGAGGCTTATAAAGCCTCAGGTGAGAAAGGAGGACAGCTTGCAGGATGCACTGAGGGAGTTGGAGCAGAGCGAGGGGAAAGGGATCATGGTGGGCGGTGAGAACAGAGGGTAAAGCTGTGGTGTGAACAGCAGCACAAGTAAGTTGGAGGTTAATGTTGCTGGCATGGAAGGGACAGAAATATCATTGGAGGGTTCTAGGATGGAGAAAAGCCCCAACTGTTCTTTATCTTACTAGCTCCTTAAACTCAGCTTTGAGTTACGTTCATCGTAGTGATGACTGACCTTCTGATGTTATGTTTCTAGATTTAATGGGGTTCCGTACGCCTCTGTGCGGTAGTGTCCAATTTGCATAACGTCAGCAGAAGAAGAAAGGTGGTGGACCACCATGCCTGTAATATAACTTGGTTTTTTCTGTACTTTATATTTAAGAACAGAATGATATGGCTCTGGCCTGTCCAAACAGGCAAGGCCAAATTGTAGAACAATATTGTTAAAATTTTGTGGTGATGTAATATAATCTCTGAAGAATTTTACTTTCCCGTGCAGCAGGGTGTTTCCTTCTTTTCTGGATTGCTAATTGCATTCAGCTTTTTGGACTCCAAAGTAATAGTTAATGAAAGAATCTGATGAGATGAATGGCTGTTCAGCAACACGTGCTTGTGGAGTGTTAGGAACTTCTGTTCTCAGTCTGATTTGTTCTAAAAAGATTTTGTTAATTTGTATTTGGCTTCCTTTGGATCGCTGACGTTTGGGAGCAGTTAAGCTTTAAGTGGTGTGCAAAATGAATAGCTGACTTTTTCGTGTCCCTTAACCTTTCCTACTTTGTAGCAGCCCATCACTCCTGAAGAATGCTGTTCTAATCCCGGTGTAATCCGTGAGCAATGAGCCGGAGGTGTAAAGGCCGGCTCTCCCAGTGTCCCAGCTCTCCCCTCTGCCCCTCGCCGTCGAGCGGTGGTCACGCGTGGTGGGGCTGCTCCTGCAGTGCCGGCAGCCCCATGCCACAGCAGCTCTTCGGCCTGGCAGCTGCGGCGTGTTGTTCCCCTGCACATCTCGCTCTCCTGTCCTGCTTGTCTGTATAGGTTTGGTGGCTTTATTTTAACGAACAGCTGTGTTTGCTGTGTCATGCTGCAGCTATATTATTCTGCCAATGCAATGAAATGGATTAAAATTTTTTTTTTTTAGCTAATTTTTATCAAAATACCACGAGCTGCATTCTGGTTAGGCTGCTTGGGCTAGGGGATGTAAATAGAGTATTCTTGTGGTAACAACCCTGTGAAAATAATTGTAGAGGTTCAGATTTACCTAGGCAGACAAAATCCCGCTGGGATTATTGATGTGCAAATGAGGGTCCTCACTGGTGGTGAAATACCAATGCAGATAAGGGGTCACCCGGAGGCAGATAAGGGGTCACCCGGAGAGTCCTGCGGCAGTAAGGGAGCTTCCAGCAGCTCCTTCAATTCGGTTACTGAGTTTGGCTCTGAATGATCCGGCCTGATAACATCAGAGGCTGAAAATAAAAAGCATTTGCGCCTCTTAAGGTCCCTGCGTATGTGAAAACACAGAACTAGACTGTAGTGAGACACTGCTTAATTAATACATTTGTAGGAACTAGACTACACTTTTGTTTCAGCAGGGCTTGCCAGAGTGAGAGATGGTCTTTGAATGCTGTTCACATCATATAATCAGACCTTGGCTTTTCTACTAAAAGAAAAAAAAAAAAAACACCCACACAAAAACAACCCAAGGTGAAGAAATGAGTATTTAAAATTTGTGTGAAGAAAAAAAGAGGCGAAAACCAGAAAAAAATTGAACTTTTTTGAGGAAAAATTAGGACTTCTGTTGGTGAGACTGAAGCTAACCATTTGTTTTCAGAAATGTTTGTTTTGTGTTGGCAGAAGTGTTCTGTGAGAAACTTTTAACACACAATCTATGTAATATTTAAATAGTTAATAAAGCATTCAGAAATCCTGATCTTAAATTAATAGTCATTGATCTCATTTAGACCGTAACTTCAACCATCTCAGTTTTTTTGTTAAGATTATAATGCAGTTCTCTGGAAGAGTTAAAACAAAACATGATGTAATGTGTTTGACCATCTGGTAGAATTGCAGTGTGGAGAGATCTTCCATCATCCTGTCTTGCAGGCCACCTTCTGAAACTTTCCTGAGGCTGATTGGGGTGTTTAGGTTATATAATATTATTTGGGGACATGCCACAGTTTCTCTTAAGTGGTCTCACGAAATGGCAAGGACTAGCCTGCCAGGAGGGCTCTTTGCTGAACCAAGCCTGTAGCAGGAGGGGGAGCTGGCAATTGCTTGACACAAGGAAAGTGAAAGTGCATAATAAAAATGGGAGCTTTGTTTTAGACTAAAACAAAAAAAAACCTGGAGAAATGTTCTGATGAAAATATTTTTTTACTTGGCAGATTGTTAGGATTTTGCTTTAAAAAGTATATTTTATTTGGAGAGCTGGTGGGGGGTGAGTTAAGACCCTGCTGTCTTGCTAATTCTTTTGTAGGGACTGAAGGTGGTGGGTTTTTTTGTTGTGGGTTTTTTTTTTGTGGTTTTTTTTGTTTGTTTGGGTTTTTTTGTGTTCCCACCACCTCTCCTGTGCTAGCACTGGCAACGTTGCACCACTCGGCTGAGCCTCGCATGTTTAGTCACAGTGAAGACTAAACAGTGTGTGGTCTCATCAGTGGCCTGATCCAGCTTACCCCATGGCCTTGCAATCACTGCAGCCAAGAGGAGGGGTGAGAGCCTGCTTAGAGTGATGGCAGTGAGCTGAGGACACGGTTGGACAGCCAGTTTTGGCACTGCTGTGTCTAGATTGGTCCAAACTGGTTGTGAAACCATACCCTAATAAAACTTGACTCTGATCCTGTGTCAGACTATATGCCCTTTCTGTGCAGATATGAATTAAGCTCAGTGTTTCTGCCCATACTTCTTGTTTTCGTCACCTGTCAAGACAGACGTGCCCAGGATGTGATATAAGCAGTGTTTGATAGGCAATTTTGGAACGCCTGCAAGCTGTGAAAGTGTGTTCCTCCCTGAACTCCTTCATCTCATACTGCACAGATAAGATCTTTATTAAATAAAGTATTGCTAGCTGGATGAAAGCAGGCCAAGTCTCAAAGATGTAGACTTTGAGTAAGTTAAAAGTAAGTAGCTGTTACTGTGTGCATTTTGGGTTTGTGTGCTTATTTTAGTTTTCCTAAAGAGTGCAGAAACAGCTTTTACAGGCAATTTCTGATAATTTGTTAGTTGAAAGTATTTGTGTTTGGGTCTTATTCACAGCTGGTGGGTAAATCCAGGTTTTCTGTTTAGATTAGAGGGAGTTTATATCTTCATTGGAAGTTCTGTGCTGAGATCAGGCAGCAGATACTGGCTTCTGAGAGAGAACAATTCTAGGGGAAAAAGTACTGTGTCTTGCAGCAGGATTTGAAAGGGTATTTTGCTTGCCTCTTATGCCCAAGGCCTCAGCACAAATTAAGTCGCCAGCTGTTAATGGAAATTGTCTCCACTTCGGGCACTTGGAATAGCCTTAGCAAAGTGAGTGGTACCCAAGGTTGTCTACAACTCTGAATTGTTTCTAATAGGGGAAATGTCCAAGAAACTTTATGTTGCAGCTGTGCAGTGGAGCCTTTTTCATGGCAATTACAGAATGCAGCGTTCCTCTCTGGTAGGAACTGTCTGTGTGCCACGTAATAATACCTGTGTAGCAATAAAATGTATGTAGTATAAAATAACATCTTTGTTTATATGTGAGAAGCCACAATAATTCATGTATATCTAAGTCTCTTGAACTGATACCTACTTGATGCCTCAGGCACACATGTTGTAAGATGAAGCTACTGCATGCTTTGACTGTTCACTTGACTGTCTCATGAAACTGCTTGTAAATTCACATCTGTTAATTTGCCCATATAAATGAAATCATATGTAGTTGGTTCTTTGCAGATGTGGAATTGCATACCTCACTTTCAAGATGCCCACAGCGCTGACATGATCAGTGAACCATACGCAGTAACTTAGTGAATGAGTGTGTTTAGGGAATGTTGCTGTGTTCAGGCTCTGCAGAGGAAAGCCGTTCCACAGTGCAATGTTAATCCTTGATAGCTGCCTCCTGGTGAATTTATTTACCCTGCAAGGCAGTAAATGATATGGAAAGACACGCGTGTGGCTTCAAAGGCACCAGGAAGTTGCAATATGTATTGGGGTTTTCAGATCAATTTAAAAATGTCTGTGCTTACTTCATCATTTGAGTAAGCCATCCACCATTGGGTTGCCTAAGACACCCGTATTGATGCAATACCTACACGCTACCTGAACTTTTATACTTGGGCTTTCTAATGACAAGCCACTTCTGTCTTCTGTCTCCTTCAACCACACAGAGAAGTTCTGCTGCCCACATACAAGGTCGTGAGTCCACCTGCTTTTCAGCTGCTCTGCTTATTCTCAGGGGATTACCCCTGTTCTGGGCACAAGAGAGCCCTGCCTTCCCCTCCATTAAAGGAAAGGCTGTGTGTGTGTGATTCGTGCCTTCCCCATCCTGCTCAGGAAGGGACTGGTGCTGCTTCTGGTTCGCTACTTTGCCTAGGTAAGATTATTTGCAACCACTAATCCAAGACAGAATTGTCCCTCCGTGCCGTCCTGTGTCTGTCCCCCCACCCCGACATTGTGAATGTTAATTATTTGTTGTCCCATGCTATGCCATTTCTGCAGTTGGTGTGTCAGCTGGAGCCTTTGGGTGACAGCATAGGCAATAAATGGATTCTTACTTGCATATGCCAGGAGGGAGACCAAACAGGATTTTATTTCTATAAGTGACGCTCGTGCTTTATTACCTCTTCCTTTTCTTTTAAGAACCTAGGGAACGGCTCTTCATGAGCATATTCAGAGCTATTGACCTCATATGGAGTAACTTTCATGACACTTTACATTGTATAGGTTGTTTTCCTCCTGGTGGTTTTTATTCTTCTTCAGCAGTGTCGTGATTTTGCTTTGTATATGAGGAGTATAGGAGAACCAGTATCTTGCACACTTCACTCTCTCTGGTTTTGTGGTCATTTGAATTTGAGACAGTCAGCCTTTCAAGGTGGCAATCTTTTGCAGATTTTCTTGAGCTGAAGTGTATTGATGTGTGTCTTGTGCACTTCCAGGTGGATGCCAAATGGAGTTTGTGGCTGGCTTCCATCTTGCTGAATTCTGGCAACGAAGTTTAGACTTTAAGAAAGGAACACCCAAGGTTGCTGTTCTCTGACATTAGGAGTGCCTTTGTGTGTGCTGTTCTGAGGTTGTTAGTTAGTGTGTTTCAATTAAAAAAAAAAGCAAGCTGTGAATTATTGCTTTTAAATGCACATCTTTCCTTCTAAAGACACAGCTGTTGATGAATTTAGCTTCTATGTGGCTATTGTGGATGGTAGAATTACAATCCAGTATTATGGATGTTTTCTTTTGATACAAATCTGGTGAGGTACATGCAAAATATGTACAGCCCTTGGGCTCTTGGCGGGTTGCCACCAGGACTGTCAGTGATAGTGTGGGTGCTTCTGATCTCATCAGAAAAGTCTGAACTCCCCTAATGGTTCGTGTTCCCATGTCTGTGTCATATTGAGATGAAATGTAATCTTAAATTTCTTCACTAATTGGACTTGCTCTTTTGTCTGCTGTGGTCTTTGCTTTGTATCAGGGTGGTGGCATCAGAGACTAAACGCCATTTCCCAACAGCCTGTGCTTGTGTCGGTGTGGTGTTTCATGTTGTCTTAACTCCCAGTTCTCTTCCCTGTGGCTTGTTGCAGCAGCGATCTTGACAGTCCCAGCTATGGATCTGAGGTCTCCCTCACCCCCATGCTGCTGTCAGGCCATAAAGGAATGATTTGGCAGGAGACAAATAGCTTTCTTAAGACGAAAAGAGAAAGCAATTTATGTTTGCTGTGAAAGCGGAAAAGGTATTGGGGTTTTCAGGATAGATTCTTTAAAGTGTTGGGGACTTTATGAATACAAACCGTAAGAATTCTATCAATTCTTCTATCTAAAACAATTAGTTGTGCATCTGTATGTTAAGTTGGGTATCCTAACCAAGTAATATATGTGCCATATGCTATGCTTATTATTGTTCATTTAGACTTCTGAAAACAGTTTAATTGATTCCTTCTTTGGAATCCAAAGCTGATTTCAGAGTAGATACCAGCCTGCTCTGGAGCTAGGTTCTCTTCGTCGTCTGCACTTCACAATTTGTTTGGAAATCTGTTAGCTGCCACTTTAAAAGAGACTTTTCCATCATGACCTATAGCAAGATACAGGTTTTCTAATTATATGCCTTTGTAGGAAAAAGTTAAAACCAAATTATCTTCTTTTCACTGTACATGGATGAAATTCACAGACACTGTAACCTGTCTCCAGCTCTGCCATAGAGCATCCAGCACCGGTGTGTATGAAGTATGGCATGGAGTGCTTAAATCCCAGGTGCTCGTGTTTTGAATGCCCTCTAGTGGCTACTGCAGCTGTATAGTGCTCCTATAGGACACGTTGAACAGTTGCAGTTAAATAATAGTAAAGATTGATGTGTCTAGAAGGGAAAATAAACTGTGTGTTATTTGCTGGTTGCTTTCTCATTCCTCTTTCTTTATCTGGATTAAATCCCAATCCTCCCCTTTGGAAAAAGTTCTTGTGAATACAAACACAAGATAGTAACTGGGTATCTTATGGATCTCTAGATCCATAGCAACTTGCTATGGAGTTTTATTAAAGAATGTTTTGTTCTTTACATTAAAACTTATATTTTCTTTCTCTCTAAACAAGTAGTAAGTGGAAGAGACGTGCTTGCTTGGTGTCGCTAGAGCCAGAATTTGGTTCTTATGTATGTGTATTAATTGCTTAAAAAAAATTATTTTTTTAAGCAATGCAAACAGGGCTTTTAAACTCCATCCCCTGCTGTGTCTGCAGTTTGCAACTGGGATAACCTGAAAGTCAAATAGAGCAAAAGCCTGGCTGCAGTGTTGCATGTGGTTTTTGTGCCTTCACTTAAAAGGGTACTGTGGGAACGCGGATGACTGTAAAAACCAGAGCACCATTTCAGAGCCGCAGGACACCGGGGCTCCGTCCCTGCCCCAGCACCTACGGTGGCTCTGAGCAGGGCCAGTGCCTGGTGGGATCCCTGGAGAGAGGCTTCCCAGCCCCGCATCCCACAGCTGCCTTGCAAGCGGTGTGCTCTCCAGGCTTATTTTTAACTGCTGATTTAACAGGTGCGTGGCAGATACAGCATACCCTGAGCAAAATGGCAGCCAGCAAGGAATCGTGACACCTCTTCCGAGGCTCTGGCAGGATTTCAGCTGTATAAACAGTGTGTCTGTCGGCTGGGTAGTGGCGTGGGCTGAGAGCAGACCTCGCCTGATCCCACCTGAAATGTTCTCTTGTCTTAGAGCAGGGATTAAGGACTTGACGTTGTTTTAATATAGTGAAGAGTTTTATTTGTCATTTTTTTAATTTTTAGAGTGGATGCACTTGCTCTCAAATAATTTTTGAAGGAAAATCGGTGTTTTGCAAAGGTCAGAGTCTCCCTCCCAACTCCTTCCCTCCTCTGGTCTCTGAACCCCAGCAGGCCCAGTTGAGGTGGTGTAACTCGGCTGTGCTGTGCGGGCAGCTTGCCAAAAGCGCAAGAGCTGTACCGAGTCTGCACATACACGGCACAGGATTTTAACTGGTGATAAGTACATGCAGGGTGGGGTTTTTTTTATAGGCTGTTGTAAGTATGCACAGCACTCCTCAGCGAAAGCAGACAAAATATTCTTTGAGGCTTTTGGGAAAATGAATGTCTACAGGAACAAAGTTTCATAGAAGCAGGGTTTAAATTCTTAGTATTTGGCTTTTTTCTTTGAGAGGACCATGCATGCTGTGAAATTCATAAAGTCTGTTAATAGTCTGATTTTGTTGTTTGCATTTATAATAGGAAAAGTCTATTCATAAATGTAACCCTACCAAAGAGGCTTGCACAAATAGTTGCTTGCCAATGCAGGGCTGAATGCATGTCATTCAGTAGCCCTTTCTGTAGGCACTGGGCAAGCCGTTTCTGGTCTGCGGGACCAGGATCTGGGCTGCAGCAGCCTCTGACCCAGGTCCTGCCTGTCCCTGCTGGCGCTCGCTTGCTGAGTCACCGCAGGTGGCTTCACTTCGGTGTGCCCACCTCTCCTGCAGCTGTGAAGCAGGGGAAGGATGCCAGCCTTTTCTGTGTTAGGCAATTAAATGCATTTAACAAAAATCTGGTGTAATTTCGGGTGCATTACTCAATGAAGTCATCCTTGGGCTGTGTTGAAGGGGAACCTTGAACAATGTTTTGGATGAGGGATCAAGAATGACTGTTATTGTGGTTTTGTGGCTTTTTTCCTTATTTCATCCCTATGGTGAGGACTAGTAAAAATCCTTATACTTGTTGATGAATTGCTGTCTGTCTCAACCCGTGCTGACTTTGTCCTGAAGTGCAGACATAGGCTGGGGTTGTGGGGGCATGTGGAGTCAGAGGATGGGGAGCTGATTTTAGTACTCTGAACGTGTTACAACTCCCCTTCTTGAGATGGGAAGTAGTCACCGTGGGCCAGCTCCCACGGTGCTGGGAGGTTGTTTGCCTCTTCGGGGGGGTGCAGTCTTGGATTTCCTTCCTCTGAGAAATACAGGGCAGGGGCTTGTGTGTGTGTGTGTATATATAGGTGTTTTTTTTTTTTTTAGGGAATTGAAATAAACTGTTTGAAAAGAAAACAAATAAGCACATGCAACTTCCAGAGTTTTCCTGGTTTCCATACTGTGGTCTGCTTCCTGTATCTTAAATTCCTTCCCTCTAGCCAGCTCACATTTCTTGTGTTCAGTCTCCTTTCCTGGCAGAACTGAACTGAACTCACTGCAGGTTCCTCTCCTGCTCTCTCTGCTTCAGCCAGGTTTGACAGCCAAGGGTGGGGGGGACTTGCAGGCAGTGGATGGCTGGGAGGAGGGAGGGAGCCCGGCTGAGGGGAGGCTGCAGCGTGTGTGGGTCTCTGAGCCGACCTGCAGCATCAGAGCCGGTGTGATGGCTCCCCGCCAGCAGAAAACAACCGTTGTCACTTTTTTAATTGGGCATGGAGGATGCAACCGTGAATTACAGATCTGTAGAAAACCTGGCAACCGCTCTGCATGTTGGCAGCATGCTACTGTTTAATGTCTTAACCCACTCTATGTTGTCAAATTCATTTTTGTCTCTTGTAAAGCCCTTTTTCCTTGTGCTCAGTGTCCCCGCTGTCTGAGGGGCTCTCTGGGTGGATCGGCTGCCCATCCCTGTTGGGCTCACCCTGAGCACTCCCCTCTGCCCAGCAGCCTCCAGGGCGGCTGGCTCACCCAGCTCCACTGCGGCTGCGGGCCGGCATCATTAAAATAAGTTTTCTGCCTCTGCTCTTTGAACCATTGGTGTGTTGAAAGAAAGAGGGCATGTCTCATGAGCCACCTTTGTCTAGACTTGCAGAGAGTTATCCAGGTGTAATGCTGAGGAAAACGCTGGTGTAAGCTGTTCAGCCAAAGGAAGTGTGCGTGGTGGCTGAGGACAGTATTGCTCTCGTGTCCTGCAGCTGCCCCCCCTTTGGAGTGATGGACCCCTTTGAGCTGATCCAGAGCATTGAGCAACTAATCGTTCCCTGGGATAGCTTTCTTCTGCTTTAAACTTCCTATATTGGATTGCTCAATGATCGTGCTATGTATGACTTTATTTCATAGTGTTTCTAGCATAATTGTTGAAGGTTAAATATTGGCATGTATTAAGAATGCATTGACGTGTATCAGGAACGAGAAAGGTAAAGTTACTTGCTGAATGGATGTTTGGAAGTGAGTGTTTCACTCCTAGAGGTTAAGTGGTGAGCGTTGCCTGATCCTTTCTGTAAGGACAAAAACTTTGAATACTTGGGTTCAGACATATTTAATCATCTTAACTGATGATGAAGCAATTACTGAAATGTTTCTCATATTCTGCAAAACAATTCCATGTCAGGAAATAAATACAGAAGTAAATGGCTTGGCTTTCATGACCAAGCACTTAAGCAGCCTGTTAATGATTTGAAAAGGCAGCATCAGAAGATATCTCAAAGAAAAATGGCAATATCAAATTTATTTTCAAGTTTCATCTGCTTCACTAGAGTTAAATCTGAAAAATGAAGACAAATACTTACACACAAGAAGAATGGTAGTGAATCAGTGCCTCGGTCAAGAAGAGTAACTTTGTTTTGCACGTACTACTTGCCTCTGCTTTTGACTGAAATTTTATGGCATGTGGTGAGGCCAGAGAGTCTCTGTAGGAACCAAGTAGCATAGGACAGATGAGCCCTTCCGAGTCATCCAGGCCTGCTTGTTGGGTTAAATCCCATTGAAGATTGATTGTAGTTAATCTCTATTCCTTCGTAATAGTGATCACTTAAATTCATAGTTTAAGAAACTGCAGAAAAGTTCCTTTCAGAAGCCTGTTAAATAATTTTTATTTCATAGTAAAAATTGGAGCTTTATTTTCTTGTAAAGACCAAATATCCTGGAAAAGATTTGAAATACACTAAGAGAATTCACTCCTTCGTTTACTGTTGTAGAGGGAGCATGTGCCTCTACTGATACGCTGGAAACAGCCTGAGTTTTCACACAGGTGAAATGAAGCTGGGCCATTGAAAGAAAAACCCTTGGAAAAGCAGCTTGAACGGGGAAATTACTCTTCTGAGAGTGGTGTCTCCCTTAAATATATCTTGCTCTTTTTCTTGCCATCTAGCAATGGTTTCTGCTGGTTAAAGAAAGTTATTCAGAGTTTTCTGGCTGAGATCTTCTCTGTTTCTCCTCAAAGCCCAAATAATACACAGTTTGTGGGCCTTCTTTTCAGTTCACAATAATTTAACTTTTTAATACCTAGTTGAAAGAGCATATATTCTATTTTACATGCCTGCTTGGTACTGAAAGGGTTCATGTTTTCCTACTAGCATGCTTCTAAATATGCACTGTAGTTGCACGTGATGTTTCTGTGACTCTAAAAAAAAAAAAATATTTAAGAAATTGCAGTAAATTATGAATTTTATAAATGAAGGAAACGACTTAGGAAACAAGACAGTAAAAAGGAGACCAATCAACCTGGTTGTTCTGCGTTTTGTATAAGGAATTGATGAAAGATGTTGCTAAGCACTGATTTTGGGGTGGTTACATTTTAAGACAACAGTGAAAGTGTACACAGCTCCCATGTCTCTTCTCTTTCTGCAGCTCTACAATGGTAGATGGAGTTATGATTCTTCCTGTGCTGATCATGATGGCGCTTCCCTCCCTGAGTTGGCAAGGTGAGTGACGTGCGTGGCGGTGCAGTAGCTGTCTGCTGCTGGAGGAGCCGGGTTCGAGCGCCGGCTCAGCTGTTGGAGCCGCCTGGCACTGCTCCACGGCACCCTGCTCGCTTCACGAGCTGACAGCATGGGCAAATTCCTCTCAGGAATGAGATGTTTGCTTTTCCATTTCAAGTTGCTTCAAAGGATGTTCGTTGCCGTTTATGTATGAAATTTATAGCACGTGCGATTGGCATAGGTCTTGTCAGGGCCTGGGGAGGGAAATGGGAAACCTTGTTTGGATGGCAAGTTATTGAGCTGCGTTACGAGTAGGCCTCTCTAGCCCGTGGGCTGAGGTGCAGTTGTTCTTTGCATTCTTAAAAGCGAAGTTTTTTTCTCTGGGAAAGCTCTTTGGAGTATTTAGTGTGGTGTTAGATAACTTTTCAGTGATTGCTCCACTAAGGTCTTTGAATATGGAAAGTGACTTTTTCATAAATCGTCTACGGCAGTTGTGTGCACATAAAGGTTTTATGACATGCAGTACATTTAAGACTTGCCTCAGCAAAATTGGAGAAGGGTGTTTCCACTGCCGTGGAGAGGCAGGAATGGTTCATTTGAAGGTCTTCTGGATGTTTTGGGAGACGACCTGAAAGATGCATACTTGCTACTTGCAAACAGCCTTTTAAAAATGTTGATTAAAGGTTTTCTGTGAGTAACTTGGTTTGCTCAGTTTTAAATTTTAAGTGACTCCGAGAGGTGTATCTAGTGTTTGTTATGGCATATCTATGTTCTTTTGTGTTTACCTTGTGAAATCTCTTTCTGAAATACTCTGCTAAAATGCATTTATTTTCAAATGTTAATGCAAATAATAAAAGGCAGAGTATATTAAATGGAATGTTAGAATGGATGGTGGAAGGTGAAGATTAAAAATGCACAGCTGTCTAGTGGTTGGCTTTAGTCATGTCTATGAATAGGAAATTGAGACAAAATTTAAAAAGGGAGGAACGCTGGACAAATGTTAGTGGAAATACATTAAACCACTAATGTTATTGATACAATATTATCTTGAAGTAAGGTTTGGTAGCAGTTATCACACTGTACCTTCTTATCACTCTTGAAGTGCAGCTATCTGCTTATCAAATGTTTTTTCAGCTTTTGAAGCTGCTTATATTAAAAATCTTAAAGTTCAACCACCTGCCTTTCACATCCTTAACATTAAAGAGCAGTAGATGGGGAAGAGGAACACATGGAAAAGATGCATGTTAAAGTCTGAGGTTCTGGTTAATTTCTCTTGTACAATGTGTGGAATCAGACACTTGCACCACCTGCACAGTGCAACCTATAGAGCAGTATTATCAACCCACCCTACCCTTCCAAAGCTACCCTACATGTGTTCAAATCTTAGTTATTTGACCTGACTCCACTTAAAAAAGGAAAGTAGGTTCTAGGGCTTAGAATGGTATCTTTTTATTGAAAAGATGCCAATAAGTGATCAGCAAGAGAAGAGTTACTAAATCCATGCCAAGACATTTTCTTTCTTTCCCTGGCTGTCTGTAATGCTAAGACTGGAGGTACAGGATCACGCCTCATCTGGGAGCAAAGGCAGAGCTGGGCCAGATGTGCTGCTGGAATGCGCTTTGGACAGAGTTTGTGTGGGGGCAGGAGCATGTGAGCAGAGATGTGCAGATGTTGTGTTCTTGCTGTCCATCTGCCTGTGCCAACGGGACATCTACGAAGAACAGAGTTTCCTGTTCACGATGTGGAGCTGCCGTGCTGAGAGAGAGCTTGTCCAATAATGCTTTTTAAAGAAGTCTGTGTTTGGGCCTGCATTTCTCTCCCACGGTGATAGCGCTCCCGTGAAAGACTTTGTAGAAGAAACATGATAATCTTGCTTTGCTTTTCTTGCTTTATTCTTTCCCTTCTCCTCCCCTCATATTTTCTTTGTCTGTGAGCAACTTCTTGTCTAATGCACTTAAATAATACTGCTCTTCCCTCTTTTCATGTTTGCTGGTAGTAATGCTGGTTTTTTTCCTTTGGAAATAGTTTCCTACTTCCAAGCTGGTTGTAGAGGAGTGTTTGGGGAGGCAGAAGTACTTAGTGGACCCCTCAGCAAACTTTCATTTACATCTCTTCATCTAGGTTTTGGCTTCTTCACCAACCAGACACATGGTAGCAATGGGAGAACTCACCGCTTTGTTCCTTGAGCATCTAAGTGCCGCTCGGTGCTTAAGAGCCAGCAGCCTATGCTAGGGCTAAGGTGGTAAGACCAGAAGCGCAGACTTGTGTTTGGAATGTTTTTCAAGGGGGAGTGCACCTTTAGAGATCCTTTGAGGGAATGGAAGTTGATCCTCTGCTGCCTGCTAACATTCCCATATGCTTTTTCTGAATTTTTTAAAAAGTTGATATTCTGGGGGAGAACAGTTATTTTGTCTTCCCTTTGCACAAAATAACAAAAAAAAAAAGTGTGAAGCCTTCTGATTTTTTCCCCCGTGTGTTTTATCACAGATCAATCAAGCCACTTCCTTTCACTGGGATTTGGGCTAAGTTTGGGTTTTTTGCATTTTTGATGAGTGAAAAATGTCTGGGCATATCTTTGGGTAGCATTTGGGGTAGACTGACTATTTCTGCATTGCTACTAGGCTTCAGAAGATGAGATTAAACATGATTGGGGAAAAAAAAAAAAGCAACCCCACAACCCTACCCAAAAAAATCACTGGGTAGAATTCTAAGTGCAGAAATAAGTCTCTTCCCTACTTGAGTGTCCAGAAGATCCTTTTATTCTAAAGGCTTACTACAACACTTACTTCTGTGTTACTTCTTTATTAGCCCTGTAAAGTGGGGAAGGGGGCTTTTCTTCATTTCCCAAGAAGCTAAACGCCGACGAAATGTCAGGCCTATGCTTGAGAGCGTGAGGTTTCTCACTTCCTAGTGACCGTGCACAAATACCATTTTCTGCTCCCGATGGCAATGTTAGGAGCATGGTGCATGAAATGCTGCCAATGCTTCTGCCCTCTCTAGCGACTGGGGGAAGGCATCTGGGCTGTGTTCTGACTGCTCTGGCTGCTGCAGCTTCCCTGCCAAACGCGGTCCCTCTCCTGGCTGTGAGAGCCGGGCAGGCTGGAAAGGGTCTTGTGTCACACCATGGCCAGGAAGCATTTGGGAGCTACTGAAACTGCAGAAACTACTGTCTGGCCTGCTGGAAGCTGGCTCTGGGAACAGCCTAACCCCCTCTCCAGCAGCGGGGCTGGGGGGAGGCTGCCCTTCTGTGGAGCCGCGCACCTCTGCCCGGCCTTGGAGCTCTCCAACTGACTGTCACTGTCTGTAGCGCCTGTGCTTTTTCTGTTTTAGGGGTTTTTGTAATATGGAGAACAATAATAAGACTAATCAGCTGTTTCTTAGTGCTGGAAAATTCAAAGGATTTTGTTAAATTAATAAATCCTATATAAAATAAATTAGGCTGCCCAGGGAAGTGGTGGAGTCACCATCCGTGGAGGTATTGAAAAGACGTGTAGATGTGGCGCTTAGGGACATGGTTTAGTGGTGGACTTGGCAGCGTTAGGTTTACGGTTGGACTCAATGATCTTAAGGGTCTTTTCCAGTCTAAATGATTCTGTGATTATTATTATGGCTGTTGTATAACGCTTGTTACTGTATGCATTGAGAAAGAGAAAACTCTGAATGGAGTAGTCATCTCTAGAAGCTTATTATTTTTTGTTTCCCTGAAATGGCTAAGAATTATAAAGGGAAACTAAGCACCAAAAAAGAGCTGTCTAATGTACAATTAAATGGACTCTAAAGAGATTTTAATTTTTCCAAGTCTGCTTTCCTTCATCTTCAATTCATTATGATGTGAAGCCCTAGCAGATCCCACCTCTTCCCCCAGTCCTAGTCATTTAAAAAGAAGAATATTGCTGCTTTTAAGTGTTTTGGCCTTCAAGCGTGAAGTCCCTTTCATCCTACTAGAGATTTCAGCAACTCTGTACCTTCCAAGAACTCTGAAATAAGCTTCACCTGTGATTTGTAACCTTTCTGGTTTGATTTCAGGGTTTTCCACTTGAAGAGAGTGATCCTGCTTAGCAGGTGCTCCTGCTCAAAGCCAAGCAGCAAGCCTACAAAAGGGATAACAACCATAGTACTGCTCCGAGTGGTCTCGGGTTGGAAAGCCGGAGCCCAGTGGCTCAGGGCTGGGATCGGCCGCGCGTGCCTGAGGCTAGCCGATGACTGCAGTGTCTGTGCATGTTCAGTATGCGGCCACGGAGGCACGGTGCCTTCCTGCTGCACAGCTGTGGGCTGAGCTGGAGGAGAGCTACCAGACAGATCTTCTCTGCCCTCTCGCTTGTGACTGAAGGTGTCACTCCTTTTTTTGCTTTGCCTCGCTCTTCGGTAAAGAGGAATCAATTAGACGGAATTGTGCCTCTTAAACTTGGGCTGATATGAAGTCATGTCTTGGTGAGCGAAGGACTAGTTTGTTTAAGGCTTGTTTACCTCTGTCCATCCTTGGCCACCTTGCTTTTTTTTCCAGCCACATATTAAGAGGTCTTGTGTCATGTAGATTATCCCTCTGAACACTCGCTCGCATGTATGCGCTAAATATATATTACATCTGTGTAATAAGATGTCCTAGTTTTTATCTGCAAGGTGAAATTTTGAAAGGGAGGATATGCAGTGGTGGTGCCTTGCTGGAAGGAAGCCCTTCTTTAAAAGGTACATGTAATATAATTAGAGTCTGTGTTTTTAGAAAGAAAATTGAGACTCTTATGGTGTGTGTGTATATAATGTTTTTACTTTGTTATGCTTTTTAAGATTATTTCAATTCAGTATTTGCTGACCATGTCACATAGTTAATGTAAGCATTTTTTCAAGTCAAAGCAACTGTGTTGCTCTAGTGCCAATAAGAAAAAGTGGCCAAGTGCCTATTGTACTAGCTGTTTCGATGGAAAATGAATCACTCCTCTAAATGTGAAGAGATCACCTCAAAATTAAGGTGTGTTACCAGAAACATATGTAGTGTATTTCTCCTTGGAGAGAAGTTTGGTATTTTCCCAAACAGTTAACAATGTTTACAGTCCAGGAATTGGATATAAAATATGAAATAAAACTGTCTAGATTGGTAACAGGTTGTGTGAAACAAACTTCACATAGAAGTAAATGACTTGTCTTTGTTGCCTTGCATCTGTACATTTCCATCGTTAACCAGTGTTCTGAGTCTTATGGTTTGGTGTCCTATGGATTCAGGTTGGGACAGCTGGGGCTGTGTGCCTGCACGTGAGCACTGCACGCAGCATAACGTGTCCTGTGCAGTCACCAAGAGGGTTAAATGCTGCACCTTCCAGTTTACTGATTAAAATGTGGAGTGTCTTCGTTCTTGTTCTGTTGAAATACCTAGATAATTAGTCAGCACTTTTAATTGTTGACTTTCACAAAATGAATAAGCAAACAAAATAAAGGAGCTTCAATTTTGACACTTTCATAATAATGAACTAATAAACTAGTTAATGAGAAGTTAACACAGATCTCTGTATCTGTGTGTGGCAAGTCAGATTTTTGTGTGTGTGCAAAACATATATATGGGCCAGAAGTGCAGCAATGAGTCTCTGTATTACGAAACAAAAATATATGCAGTGAATGTGTTTAGGTAATGGAAGTATTTTTAAGCTTGGCTTCTTGCCTGCACGTGTTGCCTGACTGCTACATATGTAGTTGGCCTGACAGCCTTCCATGCCTGGAGCTGTTGTTGAGTAGATACTTACCTCTGAGCGTGTGTTTGGGGGAGTTGATCTGGTTCAGCCATAACCTCTTGATTGCAACTGGCCTGTGGCATTTGCTGGTCACATCTGTTCTGCAGACTTGCTCACACAGCTATGCTCATGAGAGCTATGGAGAAGTATCACCCAGTCCAGCTCTGTCTCTGCTGTGGATTCACTGTATGCCAACAAAACTGTGCTTTGCAAGTGCAGCTGGTTTCACTTTGGGGAAATACGGCTAGAATATCCAGCCCTTCATAGCTGGCTTTGTGCATGGGGAGAGTGCTTTGTGGGTATAGTACAGTGGTTAGCTTGTACGTGTTCACTGAAGCATCGGCCTGTCTGTCTGATCTCAGGCTTCTGACCTGCAGCTCTGTCTTAGCTGGTGGCCTGCAGAGGCGGGAATGGGAGGACATGGTCAGTGCTTTGGCTGGTTCTGCAGCCTGAACAAGCCTTCCTGTTTGGGTAAAGCTCAACCTATTTTTTAAGTGAGTGTGACACTGCAGGAGCATTAATGAGGGAAGGGCTGGCTGGTGCATGGTAATACGCCATGGAGCTGGAAAACCAACTAAGTAAAAAAAGGAGCAGTTTGGGCATAAGGAATAGTAACAGTCATGAAGGAGAGTGTCACTGTTTCTAACCCAGGAGCTCTTCACCAAAAATGTTTCATTTTTACAGCAGATAATTGGTCTGTAGTGGTCTATGGACACATCAGAATCTGCAGCAGTTCACATGCATGTAGTCAGTGTTACTCTGTCTTCATGCTCTGTTAAATGGATCCACAGCCTGTGTGTCGTGTTAGATGGCTCGCCCTGCCTTCAGACTAGAGCAATCTTTTCAAAAGACAGGTAGCATGTTTGGAGTTGCAGTGCCTTAGTTCATTGCTTGTAAGGGATGTCAGGTTTGCCCTGCATGGGCTGATTAATTGCCCTGTGGCTGCGCAGTTGCTTCCTGGCCCGTTTTGGGATTGCAGAGCTCCTCCAAGAGGTGGCACATGAGGGAAGGTGGTTTTCTGCCAGAACCTCTCCTCTGGCTTGTGTGAGGTTTGCTCGGTTTTGAAGGGTCCTTGGGTCAAGAGAAGAGGGAAGCATTAGGCTGGATCAGGCTGCAAGCCAGATGAATTTTCCTTGTGGACTTGGCATGGCTCTCAGGTGGTAGGTTAGTTGTCCTACTCTGTATGGCAGCTATTTCTGCTGTTACTTAGTAGCTGAAATGGCTGTTGCTGCAGCCTGCAAACCTCTTCAGCTCTGTCTTCACAGGCCAGTGTTTGTCAATGACAACAGAAATGTCTCGCTCAGTGGGAGGTACTGAAATCATAGAATCGTTTAGGTTGGAAAAGACCTTTAAGATCATCGAGTCCAACCATCAACCCAGCACTGCCAAGTCCACCACTAAACCACGTCCCTAAGCACCACATCTACACGTCTTTTAAATACCACCAGGGATGGTGACTCAACCACTTCCCTGGGCAGCCTGGTCCAATGCTTGACAACCCTTTCGGTGAAGAAATTTTTCCTAATATCAAATCTAAACCTCCCCTGGCACAACTTGAGGCCGTTTCCTCTCGTCCTATCGCTTGTTACTTGGGAGAAGAGACCAACACCCACCTCGCTACAACCTCCTTTCAGGTAGTTGTAGAGAGCGATGAGGTCTCCCCTCAGCCTCCTTTTCTCCAGGCTAAACAACCCCAGTTCCCTCAGCCGCTCCTCAGAAGACACGTGCTCTAGACCCCTCACCAGCCTCGTTGCCCTTCTCTGGACACGCTCCAGCACCTCAACGTCCTTCTTGTAGTGAGGGGCCCAAAACTGAACACAGTATTCGAGGTGCGGCCTCACCAG
>NW_008824058.1:721716-736427 GCF_000699105.1 Pygoscelis adeliae
GTCTGCAAACTTACTGAGGGTGCACTCGATCCCCTCATCCAGATCACTGATAAAGATATTAAACAGAACTGGCCCCGATACTGAGCCCTGGAGAACACCACTTGTGACTGGCTGCCAACTGGATTTAATTCCATTCACCACTACTCTTTGGGCCCGGCCAGTTTTTTACCCAGCAAAGAGTGGGTAAAGTCCTTGGTCCTAAAGGGCTGTGTGGACAAGGCTGTCCTTACCAAAGGTACAGATCTTCTAGGCAGGTTGTGACCATGCCTTGGGAGGAAGTCCATTTTAGATCTCTGGCTTTGAATGCCTTTGGCAGTTCCAGCCAGACAAACCAAGATTAAGGTCTTGTGTGTTACAATACCAGTTGTGTTTTACTGCTGCTGTTGTGGGAGGAGAAGGAACAGAACTTTGATTATAGGAACGTTTGGCATAATTTTTTTCTTTTTTTTCTTTTTTAATTCCCACAAAATTAGCAAAGTTATTGCTTGGTATGTGTATGACTGGGATTGTGTATACCAGTACTTGAAATCAATGTGACAGACACTGTCTGATTTCAGGATCCCTAATTAGTTTTTGCTAGTGGTTCAAAAATGGAAAATTGTATTTGTGTATTTCTTCATTGTGGGAAGAGGGGAGGAAAACAAAGCGGAAGACAAACTGTGTTATATTCCCAGTGGGCAGACTCTAATGATAGGATTGAAAAAGTCCAACGTGTGGTATGCTCAGCTGCTATTTTAGAAGCATCCACTGTATTTGTGGCTGGAAATTTTTCTTGTGTGTTAGTACTGAAAAAGAGAACTTAAATATGAGTTAAGTTGCCATAAACGTGTGTGTGTGTACTCACGGGATGTGTGTAACAGAAGTGACTTGTTCTGTCCTTCACAGTTGTGCCTCTTTTTTCTGCCAGCTGTGAATGCACGTGGCTGTTTACCACCATGGGCACCTGTATTTTCCGGGAAACTGAAGAAAAGTGTTCTCCAGTAGCTAGTCAAGAGTGGTGTCCTCTCCTGCAGAGACTGGAGTGGCCCAGTGCTGTGTGTTTAAAGGCATGTGATATTCCTGAAAGTGGCAGTGTGTGCGGTTCTGTGCAGAGAGAGTGGGTTTTTCCCAGCTTAGCGATCTCTGGACACTTTGCTGAGGAACTTAGAAGTTTCATTTCCTACTCTATATGTTCTCTTAAAAGTTCTTCCATTTACTTAGCTGAAGCATCTGGAGTTGGAAGGGAGGTGTTGTACCTGCTGACAGTGTGTGCTGCTTCTCTCTTTATTTTTTATCTCCGTGGTTACTCAGACTTGCAAGGTATTCCTCAAAGGCTTGTCTTTCTGGGAAAGTTGGTCCAGATTTACTTTTCAAGCAAGCTAGTTAAACCTGCTAAATCCTGTGTAGCTGTTTCCGCTGCAAATTTAAATGGCCTTAATTTGATTTAGTTAGTCACTTCTGGAACGCTTGAGAATATTTCCATATAGAAATATAATGTGTTTTAGCAAATCTGTTTTAAATTCACAATTTGTTAGGTTTTTTCCCTCTGCTGAGTGTCCCTGTGTAGATGATCCTCCCATGTTGTATAGCTGCAGTAGTTTGTGTGTGAGAGGTGACGTAAAATGTCACTGAATTCTCGAAATTTGAGTACTTGGAGTGGGCAGATATGAGTGGTATTTCTTTGATGATGCAAGCTCATGTCTTTGTCTTGCTGAAACGGCTAAATTAGTATCATTAGCTCCTACTTGCTGGTTCTTCAGCACTAGCTGCAAGTAATATTTCTTCCCTTAAACAGAAGGTTTTATTGTCTAATGATTTCGTTATCTATATATTACTGAAGCTATTAAGAATACAATGGTGTTTTTTCCTCAACTCTCCCCTTTTACAGATGATGAACTGAAGCCAAATACAGTCCAATACGAATGTGTGTGTGAAGGCATGTCCTGTGGGAATGGAGATCGTTGCCAAGGCCAGCAATGTTTTGCTTCCCTGAGCATTAATGATGGTGCTAAGGTTTACCAGAAAGGCTGCTTCCAAGTCTACGAACAAGGGAAAATGACGTGCAAAACACCTCCGTCTCCTGACCAAGCTGTTGAGTGCTGCCAAGGACACCTGTGCAACATGAATATCACTGCACAGTTGCCTTCTTCTAAAGGTGAGAGGTTAATTAATAAGCAGTGAATTTTAAGAAAGAAAAAAGGTTTGGCTTTCATTTGATGTGATGGGGATGAGATGGTTTCAGTGCTAGCGAAAGTAAGGGCTTAATCAACCCAGTAAGGCCCTTTCTATTTTGTTTCCCACCCTGGGGCCCACTGGCACACATCTGACGTCCACAGGTTGAATGATCTGTATTGCTGGATGAATGACAGGGGTTAAAGCGCACAGTCAGGGTCAGGATTGAGTTACTGCCTGTGAGTGAATTGCACAGGCACAGGTGGGGCTTGTTCTGACAGCTCTGCAGGGAGTTGCTGTGGTAGCATCCTTTGTGTAAGTGTGTACCCATAGCTCTGGCTGTGTCATGGCCTCTCTTTGGGACTAGGTGGCTACCAAGTTAAATGTTGGTGTCAGTGCTACTGGTTTTAAAGACTTTCTCTGGGAATTCGCAAATTTTATTTTTTTCTTTTTTTTTTTTTTTCCCCTCCCCTCTCCTTTCCAAGGGCAAACCTTTCAAGGAGAAGCTGCAGGTTACAGCATGGAAACACTAATCATTGTAATACTGGCTCCTGTGATAGTGTTGATAGTTTTTTCTGCAGTAGCTGTGCTGATCATCCGGAGAATACAGAAAAACCATATGGAGAGGCTCAATTCTAGAGATGCAGAATATGGTACAATTGAGGGACTCATTGCATCAAATGTTGGAGACAGCACGTTGGCAGTAAGTAACCTGTGTGCATGGTGAAAATTTGTGAGCTTTCTTCACTTCCAAACTCCCCTCTCGTACCCTCCAGACATGGCCACATCAGTAACAGGACCTTTTGCTGCCAGGGGATGCCACTTAGCATCAGGACTTCTGTGGTGACATTCCTATGCTCGCAAAGCCGTAGTTTAAATGAAATTTAACCAAAAGATGGCTTTTGCAAGTATAGCTCCTTTGACCTGGAGAATGGCTATAAACTGTAGTGAAACTGTTTATGTTCCTAGAAGCAATGTCTAAAGAGCAAAACAGAGTATGCCTGATTGTTGGGTAGCCTGAAGTGATATGAAAGGTGTAAAAATGTACTGCATCTTTGATATATGAAAGACAGCCTGAAAAGTTTGAGAAGATGTGATGCTAGGGGGAGAAGAAAATACAGATATTTGTAACTTTCAAAAACTTCAAACCTGACTCCCATGATCTTAGTAGAAGGGCTCTTGGATGACTAGAAAACTAGTGAAATTTTGTTGACAGAAGAGCAGTAGGAATTTTAAGAAATGAGAACTGCTTACTCAAAATTCAGTTTTTAAAATACGTTCTTGTTCACACAGTCTCTGGAAAATAAAATGACATGGGGAAGTGTTTCCTTTTTAAAGACTTAACATATCTTACCCTTTCACTTGAGGCCAGGAAAAAAGTGTTCCCAGCAGCTTTCCCATGCTTTATCGAAACTGAGCAAGTAAGGCTTCAGAGGCAGCTTGAGTGTTTGTTTCTGAAACCAATGCAAAGAGGAAAAGTTTTCTCCTCCTTGCGTTTCTAAGATAAAATCTCTTCAACATTAAGAGGTTGGAAAACATTTTCCATTTTGGTGCTTTCCCACCATAACACGCTTTCACTGCAGGGTTGAAAAGTGGCTAAAGAAAAATGGTCCAAAACACAAATATTTTTAATAATATGCTACTAAATACATTGATTGGGTATTTTCTTTCTGTGTTTCGGACTGTGTTTCTCTCTGTAGGAGAGAGAAACTGAAATGGGTATTTCTTTAAGTGAGGAATAACCTTCAATATCTTCCTTAGAAAGTGTTGGTTACTACCAACTAGGGAAGCAGTTTTGACTATGTCCAAAAAAAAAATACCCCAGAAAATGGTTGCACCTCCTCACTGAAAGTTGACAACCACTTTGCAGGCCCAGCTATGGGAATTTATTAAAAGAAAGATCTGTGGGACTGCTCAAAAAATAGAACTGTTTTGGAGAGCTGGAAACTATTTCTTGCATCTCTTTATTTTGAGGCAGAGATGTTTCTATAAAATACTGCTGTGAATAAGCGCTGGAAGAGTTACGTGGAAAACCCTTTCATTCACAAGACAGTATGACGTGACAAGTAAGCTTTCAGGGCTTGAGATGGCCAGTAAGGGATACCATTGGAGCAGGAAGGATTCTTCTTTGAGGAAGAATAGATTAAAACTGTGTAATCGGACTCCTGGTCATCTGGATGCCCCAATAGGCGTTTTTGAAACAGCCTATGTGGGGAATGAGTAAGTAAACCAGTGCTTCAGCCAGGAAGAAGAGCCTGGTTCTCTTAGGGGGCTGGGGGGTATGATGGAGACACACAACATGACAAGGGGTAAGGAGAGGATGGATAGAAATCAGTTGTTTGCCTTCTGCAGTGCAATAACAGGAGGAGGCATCAAAATTAGCAAGTAAGAGCAAGTTTGAAAATAACGAAGGTGGTTCTTAACACAGTGGTAATTGAATCATGGAACTCCTTGCCCGACGATTTTTCTAGGTGCTACAGGTTTGTATACATTCAAAGAGCAACAGGAATAAAAGACTGTATGGTGTTAAGCACATTAAAAAAAAAAAAATCCAGTTAAGGAAGTCCTTGAGCTGAATGTGCTTGGAGGCTGGGAGAGCATTAGAAGAAAGTATCATGTATGTTAAAGTATTCCCATATTTGCTTCTAATTCACTCCACTTCTAGTATCTCAATATTCTAATATCACAATGCCCCCTATATACTTCCATGTCTAATACTCCTATATGTCTACTACCCCAATTCACTCCACTTGTAATACCCTAATTAAGGGCATTGCTTTTGGGTACAGTCAGAGACAAGGTACCGATCTAGAGGGACTTCAGGGTGGCCGCTCTAATAACAGAGTTTTGGCTTTTAAATTATAGCTTCCTTGGTAAGATGGAGCAATGGAAATTGCCTCCTTCTTAGAGCTTGATACGTCCAGGCGCTTCATGTAACTGCAGGATCAAGTGTGGTGCAAACTGCAGCAGCTTTCTACTACTGCCCTGCTATTTTGCTTCAGCTTGGCCCTATATAAACTGTACTTGGTAATTTTTTAAATGCCTTTGGCTCTCTTTAATTAGCCCATGAGGCTTGATTCTGTGTTACTGTTTTAAAACAGTCAGTCTTGGTATGTTCACCATGAACTAGGCATGTGTGCAACTGGTTATCTGTCTTTAAGCACTGACTTCCAGCTTTTGCCAGCTCTTATCTCTTATCAGTGCAAGACCATTTCCATGCCATTTGCAAGCCTTTTGCACTTCAAGTCATTTAATGTTACTTGGAAATGGTGATAAAGCCTGAGAAGAAGAAATCAAAATTCTTTTTAAAAGAAATTGGAGAAGTTGCTAACTGTAAAGGCTTGGTCTAATGGAGCTGTTCTGTTTTCAGCTGTCAGACCCTCTTAGCTTTATGATTGCAGTGCCTCTGGTGTGCCTCTTGAGTGTTGGTAATGTAAAATAAAAAACTGATAGTTCCTTGTTTCTAAATGTTCATCTAAACAGTAAGTCTTTTAAATTCCAGATTTTTCTTCTCCATTGTGTGTTTTAAATTGCTGGTTTTGTTATACATTAGTTTACATTTAGTGTCTTTGTAGTGTAGCAAATGCTTAAAGTCCTAGGCTTCCTAATGGGGAATGGAAAGAGCTGTGGCCTCTTCAAATCTTGTTTTTACAGTCGCTGCAGATAAGTTTGGGGGTGTTTTTTGCCTCTGATACAAGCAGGAAGGAAAATGAGCTCTCAGTTTGTATTAAAAAGCAAAATAGCAGTCTCCTGTCACTTAGATTATCTTTTTCTTGAGCACTCATTAAAAAAATTGTTAGTAGAAATGAAATTTCATCGGATCTGGTTAAAGCCCAGTAGTGCAGTTTGCTGGAAATATTAGAAAGTTGATTATGCTTATGCTTTTTTTAATCCTACTTTCCTTTGTAAAGGAAAAAAAAAGTCCAGTAATACAGTTGTTAATGCTTTGAACTAGTACGGAAGTCCTAGCCATAAAAGTAGCTGGGTATTAGCATTTTAAAAGGCTCATAGGATTTTAACATTCAGTTAGAATCTCACTCATGTTTTTTATAAGCTTACAGTTAAAGTCCAGTTTACATGCACTAAAATTACTGGAAACTGATAAAAACTTTTGAGAGACTTGTTATGGAAAATTTTCTGGAGTATCAATGACATACCTAGTGTAGGTGATACAGGTAATACTCCTATCACCTTGTTTATTTTAAAACTGTTTTCAGTTATAAGTAACTGTACCAAACTTGAATAGTTTGGGCCAAAACTTCCCATGACTTATCTACCACAGAATGATGACTTTTTTTTTTTGAGGGACTGTTCATCTGGTGTGGTTCAGCCACTTTAGGGAGGGAGACTTGCAATAAATTATTTGGGTGTTGTCTTTTAAAGAAGTTGTAATTTGGGGCGGGGACTTGACATTTATCAGAGAAATCCCTGTGGTGCCAGACACGCTTGTGGCCATTCTTCTCGGGGCTCTCTGTTTTGAGCCACCTCAAAAGCTTATGGCTTAAAAGATCAGACTCACAACAGACATGTGAGTCTGTTGCCCTGTGGACGCTGTATGGTGCTCCACGTGGAGACAGAGCACGTTTCTTCCCTGAGCCAAGGCATCTTTGCAGTGTTTCTGGCCACAGGGCTGAGGTGGAGAGGAGGAGGGTGTGCAGCACTCACGCCTCTGGGGAGCGGGCAGCGGTGGGGGAGGTGGTCGCTGACCGTGCGGGGCCAAGGGAGTAATGACAGCAAGGGCAGAAATGGGAGCTGGGGTGAGAAATGGGCAAGGTGTGTATGGCAAAGGAGAAAGGGAGGGAAGGTTGGGACTAAGATGGAGAGAGGAGATGAAAATGTAATGGAGGAAAAGGACAGGAAACTGGATGGGGGCAGAGTGAGGGATGAGCAAAGAGCCTGTCCTGGAGAACTGTTAATCCCAAACTATCTCAATTTTCTGTGTAATGTATGTGAAATAAACCCTAACCAAAACATGGATCTCTCCCCTTCTCTTTCCTGCCAAAGGTAACGGGCTTCTGCAGCTAGCAGTTGTTGCCATACTGCAGAGGATGTATCTACAAATCTTGATCTGGCAGATTACCTGCATAACAGCAAAGTATTGCATGATTTGGTTTCTCTTCACTGTCACTAAATTAATTTTAGCACTTATTTTTGGGATTTGATTGCTAAAACAGAGGTGTCTGGTGACATTAAGTGCTGTGTGGTTTTTAGGGCATCTGTGTGGGTCTGACAGGTATGACAGGATATATTGGATACCTGTTCTTCTCTGGAATGTTGTCTGCAGGTCAGTGAGAGAGACTGGGACATCCCAAATAGCACTGGGTGCCATTAATCAGCAGTTTGCTAGTGGATCTCACTGTGTCAAAAGTAAAGTGGGGCACACAGGAGCAAAGCAGTGAAGATTGCTGCAGCAGCCTTCCTCCTCTTCTGTTACAGCTGAAGCCCTGCTTTGCAGGGGCACAGAGTTTCATAAATTCATGCTCAGACTCAAAAGTGGGGAGGATGGTGCATGGGCAATGGGGAGGCCTGGGCTGCTGTGCAAACCCACCTGCTGGTTCAGCCTTTCCCAGAAGGGTTCAGTTTTGGGGTGCTTGCCTGCTCCTCTTGCCAGAGCATGCTTCGCAGGGGGGGCTTGGCGGGAGGGCGGAGCAGCGAAGCAAGGCTCCAGCCCCGGTGAAGTCAGTGGCCTTAAATGTGTGATTAAAAGTTGGAGGAAAACATTTGACAAGCCAGTGATGCTTTTCCCTTACTGAAAGATCACACTGCTACGGCTGCAAGTGGCACAACTCGCTGGTGCAGGACGGCGTGGGTGTCCTAGGCGGCCGTGCCGTCAGGCTGTGTGGTGGCTGGTGGGGCAGGTGCTTGTGCTGGCGGGCAGCGGTGTCAGCAGCTGGCTTGTCCCCACGGGCAGGTGCCTCTCCAGTCTGGGTGCCTCTGAGGCATCCCTGGCAGTGAGCCCTGTGCCGTGAGGTGTGGGCTTGCAGCCTCTCCACTCAGCTCACATGGACCCAAAAGACACCTGTCTGTAGGTTTTTTTTCAGCAAAACTGACTCCCCTCTCCATATTACTTTAGACAAAATGGTCAGCTGAGCACGAATTGTGTGCAGGCCACTGATTAAAAAGGTGTTGAAAAGCAAGTTGTATCACAGGAATGTGTTGGCTTTATCTGTCTTAGCATTTCAATTAGAAACTGTCAGCTGTGGCTGTTTCTAGAGTCTGTTTATATTAATAAAAAAAGTTCAAGGTTCTGAATGTCTCTTTCTATGAATAAACATGCATTAGGGAATTGTAAAATAGATTTTGAGCGTATCTGATACCACAGATTGGTGGGGCTGGGACATGACCTTAGCTCTAGTTAGTGAAAACACGTTTGTGTTGCTGTGCCCTTCTAGTCATCTTTACTAGGAAGAAACCACAGGTAACTGGAAGAGTGGGAAAAGGCTGTGTGACTGTTCAAAAGTAAATGCTATTTTTCTTTTTGCTAACTATATAGGGATGAAGGCCTTGGGTATAGGAGAAATCAGAGAAAGTAAGTTTACTTCTTACTGAGGTAGCTCAAATTATTGCAAGACATAGAAAATTTCTGGGGAAAAAAGTTGATATTAACCTTTTTGAAATAGGTGACATACAGAATTGAGAGAGCATAAGCTACGTAAGAGAACACCAAAGTGCTGAAAAAGGGTGGAATTTCACTACAGCAGATAGCTCGTCAGCTATGAGTGAGCTTCCAGGTTCACAGGCAGTAAATTTATTGTCATGTATTAAACAAAATGATTTATTTATTAAACAAATATTTAAATGCCAAATAAAAGATAGAGACAGAATAAGAAATGTGAGAATGAAACAATGCTTGATTTGTTTGCTGTTTGTTGTGTGTAAAACTTCCAAAAGAAAGTTATTGCACGTAAGTTATGGCTCCCCTACCAGTCTCTTGTATGTGTGGGATGTTCTTTGAAGTGGTAAATCTTGCAAAGAGCATTCTCTGTCCATCTGTACGGTGATGGCAACAGTATGTCTTGATCCTGAGTGGTCAAATGGTGTCACTGAGCCATTGAGATACCAATGAGTTTTGACTTAACCTATCTTGTGAAGTGGTGTACCGTTGTGTATTTAAATGGGGGAGAAAAATGTAGTTTCTCATAGGTTATAAACTTCTGCTTTTCCTTTTGAACAGGATTTATTGGATCATTCCTGCACGTCTGGAAGTGGTTCTGGACTTCCTTTCTTGGTGCAAAGAACGGTGGCTCGCCAGATCACACTTGTAGAGTGTGTAGGTTAGTATAAATCTTGTTCACATATAGTGCCAAGTCTTGGTAACAAATGCAGAGAGAAAGCATCTCCCATCCTAATTTTCTGTTTTTCCTCAGTTGCTTATATAATATATGAAACTTTTCAGGCTTCAGCTTACAGAACATACTTAGTTTTGGAAAGTGAAGTGAAAAAATTCCTTTCAGATCTATGCAGAAGAAGGGGGCAAATATTATCTGTACTTTATGATTAAAAAAATGTAAGCTTAAGTAAGGTGGTTAGAAAATACCCAAACAAGCCTAGTTTGTACTTTGTAAGCGAAATAAACTATGTTTTTAGAAAAGCAAGCTCAATTTGATGTTTGAAACTGTCAAACTGTGAAACAAAATTTGTTCATTAAATGGTGTTCAATTAGAAAGCTTTAGAATTAGAAAAGGATCATCTGGATTTGAGATCTGGAGTTGAAGCATCAAGCAAAGTGGCATTTAAAAAAAAAAAGTGTGATTCTGTGCCATTAGAATGGTAACACGAATGGTTTGTAGCTTACTTGCTCTGCATGTTGCTTTGGGACTGTGCGGGCAATGATATACTCTTGCTGCTTTTTTGCCCCTAAAAGAGAGAATCTCTCTAGTAATTCTTCCCTAAAACTCTTCTGGGTCTTTAGTCTTTTTTTTCAGGACTTTAGCGTTAATTTTAAGGATCCATTAAATTTTTCTTCAGCATATATATATATATTATTAATTGAATAGTGTTAAACTTTAATTTAGTAATTTTAGGAAGCATTTGGGTCAAAGTTATCCTGAGGCAGAGGCATTGAGCTAAGATGCCATACTGGCATTAAAGAGGTGAGGAAGGCATGATAATGATTGATTTTGTTAGAGAAAAAAAAAGACTTTTAAATATGTTTTATGCTGCTGCTTCAGTGATTTGAACTCAGAATGGGTTAACACCTTTCTGTAAGTCATGAAGTTTTAACTCATCAGGGTGTTAAATCAAGCCCCAGACTAAAACAGACGAATCTATAGGGACTGGGCCTACATTTTACTAGTGTTTCTTTGCTTCTGGCTTATAGTATGTATTGAGTAGGCACAAATGTTCACACTTGCATTAAATCCAAGTGTACATCCTCTGATGCTCTGCAATTTCTGTTCATCAGAAACTGTAGAATATGATATGCATGATGATTTTGCCTGCAATATAGACATATCTTTTTGTGCGTGTATATATGTGTGAGTGTGTCTCTGGAATTATGCCTGCTCCCAAGCTAACTCAGGCTGGCACTATTTCCAGAGACCATGTGTTTTAGCCTATGTAGCAGAACCAGATGAAAGTGCTTGTGGAGGAAGTCTCTTCTGGGTGACAGCATTGAGGCATCAGTGTTGGGTATCTCTCTTCATTTGGTTATACCTGCTGCTGATTCATATGTGCCTCTAAAGAACACTGTACGGCAGAGCAATGAAGGGCGGAATTTGGATATTTATAGTTGTCAAATCTAGCACAATTCATTGCACGAAGCCTGAGGCTGTCGTATTGAGGCCGCAATGAAAAGGGCAATGATCAGAACCTTTCCAGTGTGCCTTGTCCAGAATGTTGCTTTGCTGTTGGGCACTTGATAATTTCATACGTTCTTCTAAGCTATTTAGATGAAAAGCTTGGTATGCAGACAGTGTTCCACAGGACAGGGGTGCATGGTTTGGGTTTTGGGTTTTTTGTGGGTTTTTCTTTATCCTTTTTTGTTTGTGGGTGGGTTTTTTTGGTTTTTTTTGTTGTGTTTTTTTTTTAAATTGTCATTCTGCATTTTGTGTCTGGCTGTGCTGATTGTTTTTGCAAGGGTTGATGATGTAATAGAACTATAAGGGCTGCATCCCCGGCGTTATATATCCTTCCTGTCCTCCTAACTTCAGAATTCATAGATTTATTTGTATTGTGTACACTGACCTTGTAGTATGTTGCCCGAGTTGCTTAAGCTGCAAAAGTGCTTTCATTGCTGGTAGTTGAATAATTACACCTGCCCAGTACAAACACTCTGTATACTGTACCAACATGCAAGGAGGAGAGATCCATACTCTCAGAGCTTGCAGTTGAAACAAACAGGAAAAATTAAGGGACAGTGGAGCACAGCGTGACTGTAAAAGTGGTAAAAAGTGTATGCAGGTGTGATCAGACTACATCAGTGTGATATTTGGACCATGACTGTTGAGTTTCCATCCTATTAGCTAATCCTGTCCTTCTGCCCTATGAAGATTGTTAGTTGACAACTTTTACTGTGTGTTTTCCCCCACCAGGAAAGGGCCGTTATGGAGAAGTTTGGAGGGGTCAGTGGCAAGGAGAAAATGTTGCTGTGAAGATCTTCTCTTCTAGGGATGAAAAATCCTGGTTCAGGGAAACTGAATTGTACAACACTGTATTGCTGCGGCATGAAAATATTTTAGGTAAGTAGAACAACCATGTTCATGTTTCCTAGTGTAGCTGGCGTAAAGGTGAGTTAACTGATTAGTTCACTTGCAAAGCACTGCAGATTTGCTGGATAGCTTGCAATCACTGAGATTAGGCTCTTGTGTTTGTGATAAACAGTTGAAGGGAAGTTTTAAGGGGGAGACTTGCTGGAGGGTGCTGAAGTCTGGGTCTTAACTGGAGAAAGTGTTGTAGCAACCATGAATCATTGTCCTCCTGCAGAAATATTCTAGCGAGAAGCAGTCAACCAGATTAATCAATTGTTGGCAGCACAGTGTGTAGAGAAGAATGGAGGTGCCACAGACCCGCATGCTAAGAATTCAGCCTTGCAGCTCATGTTGCAGGGCAGCCAAATGGCAAAAGAGTATTGTGCAATGTGTTAGGTGGAGAAGTTCTAGTGGATCTAGGGTTTTTTTTATAACTTCAGTTTACCTGGGAGAAATAAAGGGAAAAAAAGTGGGGAGGAGTTTATAATGAGATTTAAATATTTGAATACTTTTCCTTGTGCCTGAATAAACTGCGGTATGAATCTATTATTTTCTTCTGTCTAACTATTCTGCTTAGGGTCAAACTAAGCTCCTTTGGTGTTTAAACTTCAACTATAGTTGCCCCTTTATGATGTATCTCATTTCCCTGTGAATATGAAAAGTACAATGATTTTGAATCTTCTGCATCCCTTGTACCTTGTGTGCTCAGTTCTGAGAATTTAGAAAATGGCTTTTTTGTGTTGTGAACCATGGCTGAAGTTTAAGCAGTCCTTTTGATTCCTAGTAGACATGACCTTCCTTCACTGGTGTGCCACCTTTATAAATAAAAGCAGCAGCATGTTTTCTGTGTGCTGACATTATGTCACCCACAATCTGTCTGTCTTCAATTAGTTTTACTTGGGCTCCTTATTCTTGTTTCCTGTCAGAGAATATTCCTTGCTATAGCTCACCCTGCTTGACGTTTGTCTAATGTTTCCTGAAGCAGTTCGTTTGTTACTACAAAAAGAATTTGGGGGCCTCCTGAAATGTGAATTATCGAATTTTGCTTCCCGAGAGAGCAAGTAACTTGGCTGAAATTACATTACACATTTCCCATGTTCCTCTGTCTGTGTTTAGTCTTTCTTGATAACTGTCAAATTTGTTGGCTATTTTATAGAATTTTTTTAGATGCAATATTAAACAATATCACAGATTACAAAAGTGTCACATTGTGCAGAAATCTGACTCCAAGAGAGAAAGTAGTGGGTGTTCTTTCTGACAAATGTCATATGTGGGCTTTAATAAACATGATTTGTTCCTCTAACTTAGGAATAAAACTTTTGTTGCTTCCCAGCTAAAGCTGTTGAGGTCAACAGTGTGCTGATACACAATAAATTCAGAGGTAACAGGAAGGGAGCTACTCCTGAATTTTGGGTTCAGTTTTAAGACACCACTTTTTTGAAAGCAGTTCTTGAGGTTCATGAATTCCGAAGAGAAATTTTTCCCTGTTCCTTTGTGGAAAATCATTGTGAAATACAGCTATGATGCATAAAGGTGCTCTGCCTTACCTCACCATGGAAGTAAGTTGCACACCGGTTGAACTGTCTAGCATTTAAAGTAGAAGAATTACTATGCTTTGTTTTCTGGTATGCCAATCTTCTGGTGCTGCCACACTCTCCTTAGCCATCTGCCACTTTTTATATCCCGTGGCTCTGTTGTGAGCTGGTGTACAGTTAAGGAGATCAGGCATTTGGAGCCTATAGCAGTTCAGAGCAGTCCTATAGCTCTGATAAATTACCAGGCTGCAGCAATCCGTCTGCAGCCTTTTAAGCAATCAGAGATCATTGGAGAGGAAGTTGTTGCTGTGGTGAGGTGTGCTTTTTTCAGTCTATATTTGGTCAGAAGGGTGTGACGTTTCAGAAGGGGACAGCAAGCTTTTCACATGTCAAGGCTGATTGTTGAAGTGCTCCAAATAGATTTACCTTGGATGTAAGTGTGAAGCTAGCACAACATACTGTGTCTGTTTGTCGGGATGTGATACGTATGTGAAACGTGTTTAACTGTTTTCTCAGCAGCCTGTGCTGCCTGCTTGTTGTCCTTAAAAATGGAAATGATTAATTATGACTTGCCTATTTGAGGTATTGCTTCTCTCCAGTGTAATCCTGTTGAGTGGACAGCAGCAGATGTGCTACAACCTGGTGGTCTTTTTGTTTAACTGGAAAATTCCTCACCACTAAGTCCTTCAGAAAGAAGGGGAAAAAAACCAAAACCCAAAAACCACCAATTTTTTTTAAGTATGTCATCCTAATAAGTGGTTGTGTTTTGGTGTGACTGACAAAATACATAAATACATTCTTGTGAACAGACTTGAGTTAAAGTTCCAGAATATGTCAGCTCTCTTCATCATGGTAGTATCTGCAGTCTGTTTTCAGTGCAGTACAATTGTGGAAAAGTTTTAATTAAACAGAGTTTTAAATTGTAAGAGCGGCCTAGTAGTATTGATTCTTTTCTTGGGGGAGTCTTGAAGGAGCTCTGTCATTTTATTTTGTTGTTTCTCCTTTTTTCTTCCTCTTTCTAGGTTTTATTGCATCTGATATGACTTCCAGAAACTCTAGTACCCAGTTGTGGTTAATTACCCACTACCATGAAATGGGGTCTCTGTATGACTATCTACAGCTCACTACCTTGGACACTGTCAGCTGCCTACGCATAGTACTGTCAATAGCTAGTGGTCTTGCACATTTGCACATAGAGATATTTGGAACCCAGGGGAAGCCTGCCATTTCTCATCGGGACTTGAAGAGCAAAAATATCCTTGTTAAGAAAAACGGACAGTGCTGCATAGCAGATTTAGGTGAGTTCATTTTGATGCTAATATACTCAGTGCATTCC
>NW_008824058.1:736451-764445 GCF_000699105.1 Pygoscelis adeliae
ATTCCTGCAGAAATCAAATATACTGGATAACTGCAACTGTAAAAATCTTAAAGTAACCTGAAAATAACCTTACCATGATCTGATATTACCCTGAAGGTTTACAACAGCCACTAGATGGCACTTACAACTTAAAAATGCCACTCTGCTGCTGAGGCGGCCCAGTGCGGCCTCTGAGTTCAGGAGCAGATCTAACTTTTTAGACTTTCTCTTGGGTTTTTGTTGTTAAGTTCCATTCATGGATCCCAGAAGGCAGCCGTTATTAGGCTTCAGCTCATTTCTGAACTAATAAATGTCCTTCCACTTACAGTCTAAGAACTATGCGCTCACTGTCCCAAGCTCCGTAGGTCCATCCAGCTTGAGTCTTTTGCCAACTAATTCAGTGAGCCCAAAATTGGGTTCTCCATGACCAGCTGGTTTTAGACTTTAAGCTGGTAGAGTGCTGAGAAACAGTTGCAGCAGTATGGCTTGTTCAGACCTCGGGGGTATGTCTGACAATATTTTTTTTTTCTTTTCTCTGAAGACAAGGGAGAAAATAGTGGTGGAACAATAGTATTGGGGAGTCATTGGCTAGACAGAAAGTGTATTGGTAGATAGGATTTTTTCAATAATAATCCCACTGCATAGTTCCTATCACTTTTGCCTGAGGGACATGAGATACACACAGGGAAAACAGGCCCAGGTGTGTGGCTTTCATATCTAAATTTGCAGAGGGAATAGTAAGTAAAAAATGGAGCAGCAAGTTGAAAATACAAAACTTCAGAGATCGGCTTTTAAATAAATTTGTAGTTCACACTGAGAAGGGGGCAGCACATACTTGCATTGATTGGCATCACACTAATAAAGTAAAAGCTACTACAGTGTTTAGCTAGAGGCTTCAGATATTTGAGAGATTTTCTGAGAGAGTACAGCAATGAACATTTCCCAGTTAGTTTTTATGGTGGTAAAATAGCTGGTTTTTTAAACGTGAAATCTTCAGGCATGTATCTGACGTGCTCTTTGTTTGTTTCTTATCTGTAAAAGAGAGTTACCAAAGAGTTTGTTGCTTCTGCTATATATTCATGCCCTTTTATTCTGTATAGCTTTGTCTTTTTTTTCCTCCTCTGGTCTCCTCCTCTGTTTCAACACATGCACCATATAAGAAAAATGGCACTTAGAGACTGGTAAGTATGAGCAGATGGAAAGATTCACTACAGCTGCCCAGAGCTAAGCTGGACTGGGGTTCTGTCGGTCACACCAGGTTCTGGACTTGTGATGTACCCATTAAGAATAGGTGTCAGCTCTAACAACAAAAAGGAGTAAAATGGCTTTGACACGTATCTTGTAATTGTATGTTTTGCCGGCAGCCTGGGTGCTGCACGCCTGAACTGCAGTGTAGCTTAGTGTTTGCCATTCAGGGCTAGTCCTTTTGGCTGGCACAAGTGCAAAAGCTTTGTGAATTGGCTGCTTGTCCTTCAGCAAGCATGCTGCAAACTAGTATCTCAAACAGCAACCCAAGTATCCAGAGTTGCAGTTACAAAACTGGCTGTTTCAAATATGTTCTAGCTAAGCAGAAACTGTGTGATAAAGTCCAAGGATGGATGTCAATCTTGCTTCAGTGTGTCAGCACTGTGGAAAAGTTCTGCCCTTCTAAAGCAATTCACGTGCATGGTAATAGGTCTCAGTTGAGCAACTTTATAGAACAGCAGGATAATGCTTATACAAAAAGAAGAAAAAGCCTGACCCTCCTCTTACTCTCTCCTTCCCCTTGCCCGTCTGTATAGAGTAGCGAATGTCCATTTGAAACAAACACTGGTATTTGTAAGGAAGGTGCAAAGAATGCTAACAAAACATATTTGGTCAATTTTTGTTTCTAGCAGATACTCCAGTATACTAAAGAGGATTTGTTGGTGTCTAGAAAACCATTGTGTTTCATCAATTTGTATTCCTGTCAAGCTTTTTTTCTTTAAGAATTAGTGTCTTACAGTAAGAGCTTCTCCGACAAGCACTTATGCGCCCTTAAGTTAGTGTGCACTGAGATCTCCTGAGGTGAACAGAAACTGAAGCAGTGCAGTATCTGCTTCCTAACTCATAAACAGCACAGATGCTACCACGATGAGAACCTGATTACAACATTGTTGTCCCCTGACCTTATTGCAACACGTTCTTAGTTTGTAGTGTGCAGGATGCTGACTTGCATCCCTCAGTCTTAAACCTTTGACCTCTTAATCTATTGAATCTGTTTTGCCCAATTTGGATGGAGTATTACGATTTCTATCAAAGTGTTCTCCAAAGTCTTGACAGCTTCAGAGTTTGCCAGGAAATTTGTTTTCTAACCTTTGTTTCCAGTGTGCAAGTTTTTTAAAATATTATAATCCATACATACTGTATAATATAAATTAATATAAATATAAATGAATACATAAATATGTAAGTGTGTGTGTAAGTACGTCCTCTGTGTGTGTATATATGACAAAAAATATTTTTATCTGGAGAGCAGGCTTTCCAGATTATCTTCTCAGCTGTCATGGAGTTAGTAGATGGTATCTTTCTAGAGGTGCCATAAGCATTGTCTTAGCGGCTGGAAATTACTTGAAGTGCATTTAAACTGTAGGAAAGTGTTTTCCAAATTTTTGTTATGGTGAAGTACAGGCTGTTTTTTGGAAAGAAAAAAAAATTAATGATCTGGTGATAGGTTAATTTTTTGTGGGACTGAGCTTTTCAAGTTTCATCTAAAGTAAACTCATGTTAAATGTAAATAGTATATGTTATTCTTACAAGAGTTGTTGAGGAAATTAGGGAGAGTTTGTGTGGTCTTTTCTATTGCTTAGTTATGTCATGCACCTGTTGCTGTTCAATTTGCAGTGCTCTCTGTTTACCATGGCAAAATGAGTACTCTGTGTGTTTCCAAATTTACAGTAATTTAGTCCCTCACATAATGTTCTTTGCTTAAATGTTTAGTAATTAGTAGAAACCAGGTAGAGTGGTTTTGACTGACTCATTTTAGATCAGCTTGAGGATGTTTATTTTTCAAGCTACTGCAAATATGGTGTTTTTTATTTTCCAGCTTTATTTTTTAACTTGTGTATATCCATCATGCAGTGTTTTTCTTCTCTCTTCCCCACAGTTTGGATATATCCACCTACCCAAAAGTTCTATAAATAAATTTGAATGCTGTGTAAAATTGTTTTCTTCTAAGTAACAGATGCTTGGCCTTCTGTGTATACGTGCCTAGAGCGCTGGTGACATCCAGTGGCTGCAAAACACTGAATGACAGCATTTTGCAACAGTGCAATAACATGCTTAATGGTAATCCCTGAGGAGATAATTGGTCTAAGTCTACGGACACAGTGGCTGTTTTTGATAGCTGGTTTGGAGCTGACCCAGTTGGTCTTTGGACAGCTGGACTCTTAGCTCCTTCTTTTTAAGAAACTGTCTGATGGGTGTCACTGCTCACATGTAATTTTAAACATATGCTGCTATAGTTTTAAAGGAGACTTAACAGTGATTTTTTTTTTTTCTTCTGTCCTTCAGGCCTTGCAGTAATGCACTCCCAAAGCACGAATCAGTTGGATGTGGGGAACAATCCCCGTGTGGGTACCAAACGCTACATGGCTCCAGAAGTCTTGGATGAAACTATACAGGCAGACTGCTTTGACTCGTATAAAAGGGTCGATATCTGGGCTTTTGGGCTGGTCCTTTGGGAAGTAGCTAGACGCATGGTTAGCAATGGTAAGTATTTGGGACTTCTTTACTTGTTTTTAGAAGGAATTAAGCAAATGGTAATTCACAGCAAAGCATCTGCCACCAAAATGCATAGGATGCACAGTAAAATACTGGACCTCCAAAGTATTTTGATTCCTGACGCTTTGCTGCCTGTGTTGAAGTTGTTGGTAGGTTGGGTACAATGGCTGAGTATTGTTGCCATTTCTGTTAAGGTAGAGAAGAAACAGGGTCCTCTGCTTCATCCTAAATTGTGATGAGAAATAATTCATACCAAATAGTCAGTTGAGTTAAAATTTTACATCATAAAGTCTCTAAACTTTTTCCATGTGTCACTAATCCATAGTGAATACTTCTAGGTTGCTGTTTCTCGTGACAAAACTTAAGGAACAGAAGGAAAATATGTAGGAAGTGAAGAAGTGATCAGAATTCAGGGATGCTTTTGCTTTACCAAGTTAAATGCGCTCACAAAGCAGGACTTGGTCAAAGTACAGTTCTGCTTGGGAAAGGTGCCACTGTAATCCTGTTTTGTAGTGCACAGTGTTGCTTCGTGTTTCCTTGGCATGGGAGTCTGAATTTAAGAATCTTTAAGCTGGATATCTGTTGGTGTGATTTCTTGCGCTTGTCAATTCAGAAGTCCCCTCTGACTTCTGGACCTCAAGTTGTGCTCTGTGGACCCAAGCTGACAGGTAAACACAGAAGATGCCCTTCGGGCATGTCTGCAGATACTGGCAGTGATGGGTTGTTAACAGCGACATGTTTTAAATCTGAGGAAATTCTGAATCATCATATGTATTTATTTGCTCTGTGTCTGTCTGATCTTTCCCACCAAATCCGAATCTGGGATTCTGTAACTGACATCAGACAACGGGTTCATCATCTTCAGGAAAAGACGACTAGTTGTTTGTTTGCTGCAGTACCTCTGAGCCCTGATGGTAGGCTGGAACCCCACAGGGCAGGAAGGGCTGGTGCCAGCCAGGGTACCTGCCAGCTTAGGATCCAGGTATGAACTTGTTCGAAGGAGACATGGTCAGAACGATAGGCAGTAGTCAGAGTGGCTCAAACTGAAGAATTGAGAGCTTGGGGTTTTTTGGGTTTGGTGTTTTTTTTTTGTAGGAACTATTGCAAGTCAGAATTTGAGGGAAGACTTTGGAGGAAAGGATTAAGATAGCTTTAGAGATGTTCTCAAAAAGCAGCTGTGGAGGGCCAAAGGAGGGAGTATGAGTGGTTTTGTGGAGAGAGGAGCAGTGAGTGGACAGAGGTAGGCTGCAATAAGGTATGACAGTGAAGGCTTGTGGTAGGTAGTACAGAGAACAAAGCCTGGCTCAAATTCTAGTGGAAGTTAATGTACTTGCCTCGTATTGTTTCTCATGCATTATGTCCCCTCTATTCCCTGACCCCAGTGGAAATCTGGTCCAAATGGTGTTACACTGGATTACAGGGAGTGGGAGAGAGGACAGGCAAATGTGCAGCAGCTCTAGAAGCAAACAAATACTGTTATTCTATTAAAATACAGGACTTCTTCTAAATATGAACCTTTTACTTCATCTGTTATCTATTGGCGGCCAACGTAATTTAACTGTAAGGAAAAAAAAAAGGTATTGCTCCCTTGTTCAGGGTAATTCCCAGCACAGCAGCCACAGGCAGCTAGTTATCTCCAGAAACACCGCAGTGAGGCTTGTTATGAGAAGGCTGCTGGAAGGTGGCACTTTGGAGAAGATTTGCAGACCTTCCAAGCTTGCTGTGAGATTCCCTGGGGCCTGGAGCACTGTCCAAAGCCCTCGTCTTCTCTACGATACTTACAGGGTGCTGAAAGAAAGCTGACTTGGAGGTAGCAAAATGCATCAGGTAGGCTCAGATGGCTAATTTAAGTCTCCTTGTAAGCCTGAGAGCTTGCTTTGATAGCTCTGAAGAGAACCAAAATGGTCATTTCTCTGTGATCAAGAGAGCAGGGTAATCTGTGCGGGTGGACAGCTGTGTTGGTGTAATTTAACTTGCAGGGTCCATAGTGAGCAGCTCCTGTCTTGCTGGAAGCCAGTGGCAGTCACAGGACTGACTGCAGGAGCAGAAGGGAACTTCCATAGGTTTTCTGTGAGGTGGCCAGAGCTGAGCTCGTGACCTTGCCTTCCTTCTCCCTTCACTGTCAGAGGAGTTACTTGACGACATATGCGGCAAAAGGAATAGGTATTGTTCTGATAAAAGAACATGTGTCAGCTGAATCACAGTGTGATGATGATCTCGGGTGAAGGTGTATGTGGTTAATTAGAGAAAGGAGGAAGGTCTTGTGAATGCATGGTGTTAATTTTTCTTATGATATACTCTGTTTATTGGCAAATGTATGTCGTAGGCAGTTATGAAGACTTGCTCATTGCATTTCCCAATATTTGGAGACCTCTGGGTTGCAATTCACGTCAGTGTGAGTGCCTTGAGAATTTAAGCTGTAACTTTATTGTTTTCAGTGCAGTTTTATATTATGCACTTTGTCTGTCTCAGCAATCTGTGAGCACTGGAGTTTACCAGTTGCCATAATATGATGGGCTTGCTGGGCAGGGGTTGATTAATTCACTGTGCAATAGGTGATGCTCACTGCGATGGTCAGGGAAGCCAGCGCATGAGAGGAGGCAGTCGGTCTTCCTCCGTGCTGCCTGTGGAGGGACCGTGCTAGTAGCTGTGGGTGGCAGGACCAGCAGCGCTTACAGGGGTGTGTGCTTACATGTAGGCACCGTGTAGAGTATGGTCTGTTCGAACATAGTAGTTGGCCTATGTGATGACAAAACTTCACATGTAAGCTTTTGATAAGTTTGTTTTTATTGCCAGTCTTGAATTTTGAGTAGTTCATCTGGAATCTGTCCTGCCACAGTGCTGTTCTGGAAGCTGGTAATCCTTTGTGGAATATTAGATGTCTTGTTCTCCTTGTATATGAATATATGTTTATACTTATGTGTGTGTATACTGTACATAATACATATAAAAATACACAGTCTTACCTAGTTACCTCTTGCAATGAAGATTCCACAAAATGGTACCTATTATTTAAATATTCCCATGCTGAAGTTTTGATGCATACGTGTTGCTGCAGTAACTGCAGTTCACAGTCAACTTAGCTGAGCTACTTTTAAACTAGTGAGCTTAGATTGTGCTGGCAGCTTCACCAAGATGGTATGAAACTCAGCATGGACTACAGACCTACCAAAGACGATAGGTAAATGCTTCAGTAATGTGATTCAGGCTGAGCTCAGTGCCACCGTGGAAGCACTTTTCACAGTAATACAGGTACGTCATGACATTGGTCATGTCAATGAGTCTTAGGTTTAAGATGACGGTGATACTAATTCCACAGTACATATTTCCAGTTGCTCAGTATTTCTGGCTGTTGACATAAGTAACTACATTTCCTTGCACTTGTTTGAAATGGAGTAAACGTCTTCTCTCAAATCCACGTGTTTAGCTGTGTGGAAATCATTACTTCATCAGGTGGTCACTCAGATAACCCTGTTTGGTTTGTAGTAAGACTCTGGCACTGGGAGTGAGCATGCTGAGTTCAAGGTAGCATGCTTATGTGAACTGGGTGATGGTGTATCTTGGGTGGGCTACAGGCACTTGTCAGTTAGGTGTGCTAGAAATTTTTGCTGCTATCCCATACTGATGGACACTTGTCATCTCTCATTTACTGGGTGGAAATGCAGAGTCTATTCCAGTGAGTCAGCCTGGTTTAGTACTTCAGTTCATGGAGACTCTGAAGTTGTTGTAATCTGACTAATAAGTCTTTTTTTTTTTAATTTTACTTTAAAATTTTTTAATGTTTATTTTTACACTTCTAATTTTTTTTTTTTTTAACTTATCTAATGGTCCTCAAGGTGCCACAGTAATTCTCAGTACTTTTCTGTTGTGGCTTAGTATAAGGAAGAAAGCGTGGTTTTTTTTTAAAAATTTTACTTTAAAATTTTTTAAAGTTTATTTTTACACTTCTAATTTTTTAATTTTTTTTTTTAACTTATCTAATGGTCCTCAAGGTGCCACAGTAATTCTCAGTACTTTTCTGTTGTGGCTTAGTATAAGGAGGAAAACGTGGTAGGAAACTCCTTCGCCACAACCAGGAGTACTTGTGTATTGTCTTTGTGCTGTAGCAGGAGCCACTCAGCATCTCTTTCGTACTTGCAAAATGTGATTTAAGCCCCCAAACCAGTATTTTACTCTCTTTAAATAGACCAGTGCTTGTTCCTTGTAGAGTGGTTGTTCACTGCTTTTGAATGTGCTCCCTTCCTAGTGTACAGTGCCTTGCATCTTTCCTTACCTGGCACTTACAGTTCTGTTCCTTGTGAATCTTCACTGTCATTCCCAGTGTTGTGATCTCGTTCAATTTTAATAGTAACACCAGAAGCTGAAAGATGGTTATGGCTCAAAGCCATCCCTGGTGTGTGATCATTGTTATCTCTGCAAGGCTGTGTCTGTTGCTTAGGTGTTTGTGTAGATTTTGCTTTGCTCCAACAGTTAGATTCATGCATGCATAGGACAAGTTGATGTTAAAGTAATGAGGAATAAAGGTGAAGAAAATGCTACTCTGTGTGTGAGTTCTAGTTGATTTGAGTAGCAAAAAGCCAGCAACCCTAGGGAAAAAAGAAATACAATATATTGTAAATTACAGAAGTCATCCTAAAACTGTCCAGAAAGCGGCAAGCTGTAGGTAGTGCTGAACGACTCTCGGGTCTCCCTGGCAGTGAGCGGCTGGCTGGCTTTCCCGGGACAGTGGGCGAGGGAAGCGTGTCACAGTTCAGTGACCGCTTTGCGAGCAGAGCGGTGTGGGCTAGAGGTTGCAGTGGCTTGCTGGCACCACTGACGGGCTGCTGCGGAGCCGGCAGTGGTCCCATGGGGTCTGTGATGTTTGGCTGTGGTAGATCAGAGTACTCTAGAATCACTTTATTGGAGTAAAGGCTAGACCCACTTCACTTCATATTTATTACTATGTCTCATCTGAAATAGCCAGCTATATACCCTATACTTTGGAAGGACCACATGAAAATAGTAAATTAGAGCCAGACTCTCTCTTTTAGTGATAAAGTTCATCCGCAATATCCTAGTGACCCTGGAAACATTTTCAGATCTATATGATGTAGCTCTGGCGTTCTGCATTTGACTCATATAAAGCCACTACTTTATCTGAAATGGAAGTATAGACAATGTGGATGCACAAGAGGTTTTTTGTATTCTTGAGTTCTCACAATAAACTTTATTCTGTGTCCTGGGAGGAAGCAGGAGGAGTGTAAAAACAAGCGTTCAGCCCTGTAGGTGATATTTGGTATATGCAATTATGAATTGCTTGAAGGAGGAGGGTAGGTGATGCTTCTTTACACAGCATGTAATATAGTCTGTCCTTCTGCACCCATGTCAGAATACCATAGGGCAAACCCTGTAGTCTGCTAGTTACTTTATTATGGCAACATGCTTGGGTAGCTAGGTCTTTGAACTGTACGACTATTTTCTAAGGGAGCTGTAATTTCCTGAAGACCATTTCCCTTTTTGACTAGTCACCACAGATAGGGATTTATAGATTTTTTTTTTTTTTACAGAGGATCTATGGGATTTTAATCTTCATCTCCAATAGAACAAGAAAACTAAATCCCAACCACTGTAGCAAAGTTTGAGAACCTCTTTTCAACTTCAGTATATCCAAAGCAACAGAAATTCTCCTGGATTTCATGTATGTCTGACTGTGGCACAGCTGCCAGTCTGCTAAAAAGCAGTTTTAAGATTGTTCTGCCCATGTTTCTACTGTACAGAGAGGGGCCTCATTCGCTTGGTGTTTTTCCAAGCTGCTGACCCAAATGCCTGTCTTTGAACACCAGTTTTTAAACTGGCGTCCGAAGAAAGTTGAGCTCCCTATAGATCATTTGTGAGCTTAATCCACTGATGAAACAGCAGTGCTGCATGCATGCCTTAGAGAGTAGGCAAAAGGCTTTTTAGCCTGCCAGTTTTGTGTAAGCTGGGTGACAAGTTGTGAGAGCACATACATAAACTCATTTTTCAATGCAGAATCCTAGAAAATGTATTCAGACACTGGATGCCACAGGCTCTCAGGTCTTTGGCTTTGTGGTAGCATGTGGTGCCAACTACCCTAGGTATTTTACTGTTTTAATAACAAGAAATAAAATTATTTGAAGGACTAGCAATGAGGGTCTGTAGATGCTGGCATGCTTATTGGACTCTTTCAGGAATCATAAAAGCATGCAAAGTGTGTGGTAAGCCTATTAAAAACCACAATGCAGACCTTACATTTTTTACATTTGCTAGCAGAAATCCCAGTTCCGTGGTAGTCAGTAAACCTCCATGCATTATAAAAGATGTCCTTTTGGCAAGTGAATTTATTTCTCGCCTTTTCAGCTCAAGCATCTGCAAAATGGACATAGTTCTTACTTTGTGGAATTGTAATATGAGCCAATTAATTAACATTTTGGGTAGAAAAAGCCGTTCCTATGATGTAAGTGCTATTCTGTTGTTTAATGGCTGCTTGACACTGTGGTGTTAACTTTTAAAAGATTTTGTGCTGCTTAGACAGCTAGGTCATCTGTTCTCTCTTTCTGTGCAGAAATCCTGTTTCACTGACACAGTAATTAAATAATGCCTCTCTTTTTGTGTCTCACTAGGTATTGTGGAAGACTATAAACCACCATTTTATGACTTGGTTCCAAATGATCCCAGTTTTGAAGACATGAGAAAAGTGGTCTGTGTAGATCAGCAAAGGCCGAACATTCCCAACAGATGGTTCTCAGACCCTGTAAGTGGGTGTGCCTGCAGGTGGTTTGCAGAAGATAGGAGCTGACCTTTCTTCTTTTGAAATAGTCATGAAAGTTATTTTCAGTTATCACTTGAAATTGAAATGATCTCAATGCTACTTGTCAGGAGCATTACCTGTACAGACTTCAGAAGCATGCTAGTGTGGACCTTTATCTTGGAGCAGGAAAAAACGCAATGAGCAAACTTATGACTGTTAAATCTGAGCTATTCACAGATTAGCCTTTTTAGTAGCATGATTTAACAATAACTATTTTAAAGCTGCTTTTCCTATGTTGTTGTTCTCCCTCCAAGGGGAAATTTCTTTAAGGGCAAGGTAGCCTGTGTAGGCCTTTCTGTGGCTTATAAGTATGCAGATTTAGAACAGAATTTTGGTCTCTTTCCTGCCTACAGGATAAGGGACTGTTGGTTTTTTTTTTGTTTTTTTTTTGAAAGGCTAGTGCTGAAGTTTATTTTTCTTCATCAGAATCAGCCTGCACTCTCCAGGTTGACCAGCTGTTTTGTTCCTTATTACTGAAGCTGTGGAGGTCAGTTTGAATCTGTACGGCTGGCTAGGGCCAGCAAGGACGAGAGGTCCCATCTATAAGCTTTTGATTGTAGAGCCATGACCTGTCCTGCTGCACCAGCCAGCTGTGAATCCCAGCCATTTAAAGCTGCACTGGACATGATGAAATCACAGGCAGAAAATCTGTACCTTCTCTGGCTTCCTTCATTGATCTTGCAGGAATCAGTTTCCTTGAAAAGAGATTCTGTAGAGTTTTCTTAATTAGGAAAAAACAAAACTCCATTGTTCAAAATTACACTAGCTTGTCACTCCAGTCAGCCCATTGTCTAGTTATTCTCTTGGTTTAACCAATTTATCAAACTTGGTGGGTTTTTTTCCAACACGTGAAATCTGTATATTTGATAGTTAACGGTAAACTCTGTAGATTCTGAAAATTGAGTATTAATAAGGCAATAAAACCTTATTGTATTAGCGCTTAACCCAATCTAGTGTTTTCTTGGCCTGTGATTTGTGTACTTACATGTGTGTCTTGTTTTTTATTCCTTTCCCAGACATTAACATCTCTTGCCAAGTTGATGAAAGAATGCTGGTATCAAAATCCATCAGCAAGACTAACAGCCCTGCGAATCAAAAAGACTTTGACCAAAATTGATAATTCCTTAGACAAACTGAAAGCTGACTGTTGACCTTCTTGCGGTGCTCTCCTGACAGGAAGGCGTTTGTCTGGTTCAGAAGTCGTCTGGCCAGACAGTTTATACGATTGGTCCCCATGTGGCTACTTATAGAGGCGGAAGTTCTTACTAAGCCATCTGTTTGGGAGACATCGGAACCATATGGACTTTGCTCAGTGACTACAATGGGCATTTCACAAATGGTCAAGCTATAAGGACTCATGCTGGATGTACTGTTGCAAAGGTAGTGGCCTGAAGGAAGACAGAGAAATCCTAAGACAAGATCAGGGCATTAAATAATGGCTTTGAACAGCTTTTTTCTTTTTTTTTTTTTTTTAAATTCTCCTAATCACTCCCAGGGTGAACACGTGGAAGTGGTAAATTTTAATCAGCAATATTGCCTGTGCTTCTCTTCTTTATTGCACTAGGAATTCTTTGCATTCCTTACTTGCACTGTCACTGTTAATTTTAACGACATGACTTGCCAAAAATATGATTGGCTGTATACTACATTGATCTATGCCTGAAGAATAGGAAATGAATTTGGTAAACTGAAATTGTAACTGTCAGATTTTAGCTGCATTTTACATGTGTACTGATGTTTACAATAATGCTGAACATTAGGAATTTCTCGTTTATACAAAACTTGCAAATTATTTATTACTAGTGCACTTGCCAGTTTTTTAAACTGTAAAGTAAGTGCATAAAGTTAAAGCTTATTTTTATGTGGCCTCTTTCATGATTTCTTACACAGATGTTTTTGTAGCACAATATAACCTGAAACATAAATTGTTTTCTGTATTATCATATTACAACTTGATAGTCACATTTTAAGTGCTTCACATTTGTAGGTGTGTGGTCTGTAACATATTTTCAGTTCAAATACGGAACATATATATAGCCATTACCCACATAACATTGTGTCTAGTATCTTACTGATCTAGAAAAGGAGAGCAATGGAGGAATTAACTAGAATTTTAGGTCATGAATGCTGTGGGGAAAATGCATTTTATTTCTTCTAAGCTATATAATACGCATTTAAACTCTGCCAGAAAAATAACTATTTTGTTTTAATATACTTTTTCTATTTAGTAGTTATTTGTATAAATTAAATAGAATGTTTTCAAGTCAAACAAAAGAGTGTTTTAGTTCTCTTACTGCCTATTAGTAACAAAGGTATACTAATGCAGCAGTGTGTATCTCCGGTCATACGCTCGCAGGTGAATAGAGCTGGTCCAGGTCAATACGGGGTGGAACACCAAGGTACTGAGGCTGTTAACAGTTGTTTGTCTGGGTGTGTTTTTCCTGTACTGAACTGGATCCCAAAATAGTACAGCAGGGAACTGGTGTACTCTCTTTGGATGTGACATCAGCCACGTCCATGCAAACCTCCTAGAGCATGTCTTGCAGAAGGAGGTATGTTATCCCCTAGCCTTATGGGGAAGAATTCAGCTTTATACCCAGAGAACTTTTTTTTTCTCTGCCCGTACCTCTTGATACTCTCATTTGTTACACCAAGTGGAAGAGTAACTAGGAAGTGACAGTGCCCTTTCATCCTTGGAAAGAACTCCTTTATTCATGGGCTTGAAATCCTCCAGGTAATCTAAGGACCTGGATAGTAATTAGCCATTTGGACATGTTTCCTCTCCAGGTTAAAAAATTTCTCTGAGGTTCCCTTCTGTGCTTTAAGTCTGCCAGATTCTGCTCTCCTGTTTCTCTGTAACTTTTCCTTCTCAGCCCCGGTCTTCCTTGTCCTACTCTGGCCAAGTGACGTGCCTTTCTTTTTCTACATTTCTAGTGTAGAAATAACAGCCAAGTTAGCAGGGTAGGTACTGCATGGGGCTGAGACTGCATGGTACAATAGCTCTGCAGAGCAGACTGAATTGATACCAGTTGCTAGGTCTCTTAGTTATACTTGATGAGAATCTGAGCAGATCCAGCACTGCAAAAAACATGGGAAAAGCGGGATCTGATTAGTTTTTATTGTTAGCTTTTAATAGGAAGTCAAAGGCTCAGTTGCCTGAATGCATTCCAGTTTGCTTTAAACTGGCTTGTGTATGTGATGCATGCTGGGCTAACTGTTAAATAACTGCAGCCCAGGAGCGACAGTATTTCAGCAATGACTTGAGTGAATCAGTCTGTTGGACTGAAGATGCTATACGAATGCAAAATGAGTAGCTGTGTTAGCAATAATTTTCTGATATAGAGTATTGCCTGAAGTTCTTTAGTTCTAGGTGCCTGGTGCACACAGACACATACACTGATGATGGAATAGGCATCAGTGTTTAAAACAAATGAGAAGTGAGGCAACCTGCTTGCGGAGGTCCCAGGCTGCTGCAGTGCTCAGAGATGAGGACAGCTGGGGATATCTGGACGGTGGAGGGCGAGAGGGGAGGTAGCTCAACAGATGGACAGGGACGGAGCCAGAGGTGAAAGTTCAGTGTGCAACGAGAGTTTAAAGTGGCTGGTTAGGTTTTTTACTTTGAGTTTTCACATCTCCAGCATTTTCCAGTACATGTGTTGGAAGAGAGAGAATCTGTCATGCTGATGATTAATAACAATTCTGGCCATGTTGGCTGAATTTGTGGTGCCCTTCTCAAACGCTAACATACTGAGTCACAGCATCTTACTAGATACTAGGGAAGATGGTCATGTTAAATACTTGATCCATCTCTTCTTTGTGCTGTAGCATCTTCTGAAAAGTACTGTGTACGTAGAACAACATGGCTCCAGATTGGTAACAGCTCCGTAAACTCTAGCGGTTTCCTGTGCTGTCTCTGAAGATCTGAATTTTCTAACTGCAGCACTGGGTATCGGTCTGTTAGCTGTGCTAGGACTAGTTGGGATCCCGCAGGATGTGGGACCTGCAGCAAGGAAGCGCACAGTTCTCCCGCTTCTCCGTAGGGGGTTCTTCCAGGGCTGGGCTCTGGGAACCACTGGTCTCTTCTGAGTTTGGATACAGACTTGACTGAGGAGCTTTAGCATTAATTAAAACTGGAGTCTTGGCTCTCCCTGTCTATAAAGCAGGGATAACCAACTAAAGGATAAAAACACAAACCATAAAAACACCCCAGTAATACCCCATTTATCCTGTCTTAGGTAAAGAAGATTATCCAAGCAAGCTACTGGCAGGGTAGAAAAGTCTGTCCAATGCTAGGACTCCTAGGCACTCATCGATTTGCTAGGCGAGGTCATTTTAATTGGTGCTGCTGCTAGTAGCTTCCTTTTGCCTATCAAAACATCCAGGGATTATTTTAAACAAAATTCACATTCATGCCCTGCTAATGAAGTATTTTTGATCCAGGCTTTGACTGAACTATTTGAAATGTTAACTTTTTTTTAATTAGGTGACTATTTGGCAAACTTGAATCAAGAAAATTGAGTGGAAAATAATTGTAAAAAGTAATTTCTTATCCCTAAACCAAGGGATAAGAAATTGCTAAGTCATTCGTCATTGTGCTTTTCTAATGTATATAGTTGCTACTAGGATAGTCACGGTCCATGCTTTCAAAAAATAGCAGAAATAGCACTGTTCTGAACAGTCCTCTTGGGAACTAGAGGGTGGTGCACCTGGGAGCAGAGGAGGAGAAACTCAGTGATAGCCAGTGAAGGATTATCTGTGGTCTGTTATTTAACCTCATTTTCAAGTGTCTGGACAGTCATAGGAGAAAATTTGTTGCTGCTTTTCCCCTCAAGGTGTCCAGGCTTGGGCAGCGCGGGGGAGTTTCCAAGTGATGTATGTGAAGATAACACCCCTGCCTCCTACGCTATTTTTCTAGCGTGTTTATTAATCAATGTTCCTCTAGTACCCCGATAAAATCCAATCTTCTAAAGAGATTTGGAATGCTTATATATAATCTGCCTGCATTAAGGGCGTCGCTGCATTTATTACTATGGAGATGGCACAAGCAGTTCCATAGTTGAAGTTGAATTATTCATGTGTCTGGCGGATTTGCACTGTGCACAGCCAATATGGATCTGGGGTGTTGTCATTCGATCAGTGCCTGGCCATATATCAGAGCCCTAGTAAGAGGAGGCCCTGCATGTAAAAAAAAAAAAATAAAATGATGCATCAGTGTATGAGTAGCACTGATTCAGCTACGCTGTTGATAGGTATGACCACCTGCCAGTTATAGGAGGAAGGCTAGGCAAAAAACAGAGGTACTTTAGATTTTTTTGGGGGGAGGTTGTTGCTTTTTGTTTGGATTTGTCTTTTTTCCTATGCAGAAGTTTTTTTTTTATTATTGGTTAGGAATATGTTGCACTTTGACAGGCGTCCTGGGGACAGCTGCCTAAAGCAGCCCGTGGCCAGCGATTCATGTTAGTGTTGCTGTAGTGAAGTTACTGAAGGCTTCCTCCCACTTGTCTAACTTTCCTTGTGGGCCTTCTGTGCTGGAATTTTCCATGAAAAGTCCATATCTAGCCTTCAGGAATTTTTTTATTTACCTGGATTAAACTATTTTGATAGGGACAAGGAGGAATTCTCTTCCCCGCAGGGCGAAATGTCTGCTGTGCAAAAAGAACAGCCTTGGCATAGTGGTTGGCATCGGAGAAGGGAAACAAAGACATTACAGATGCTGTTCCATTTATACAGAGAGAATTTAAATCTTTTTCAAACACAGAATACATTTTTATATTTTAAAGCTAAGATTTGTGTGGGAAAAGTAAGCATTTTATCAAATGTAGAGTTAATGATGTACTGTGACATGCTCTCACCTGGGAATAGCACATTTGCTTTATCCCCGGTTGGAAGGAAAAAAACCCACCACGTGTCTAGTGCCTGAACCAAGAAACTGTGCCAAGACACAAGCCAAAGCATGCCAGGAAAAGTGAAGTGCAGCCGTACATGGTTTGTGTCAGTCTCGGCCTGTTATGGTGGAAAAGAGGCTGCAAGAGGGACCTCTGCTGCTCAGGGAGGAGAAGCTGGGACTGTTTCTGTGGAAAGTGCAGTTTCTCACTGGTTATGGACTCGTTTCACTACGTCCAGATCCTGCGTGGTGGAGAGCCATGTGAGGCCTGCAAAAGGATCCTCCAAGGGGTCTGGGACACGTGCTTGCTGGGTCAACCTGTTCTCTACCAGCCAGACTGCTTAGAGGTCCAGGAATATGACCCTCTTTGGGATGGTGGCCTGTAACACAATACACCAAAGTGCCTGCTGGGTGTCAGACTTGAGAGACTTAGTGTTTGGTGGTTTGTTGTTTTTTGTTTGGTTGGGTTTTTTATATTAAAAAAAAAAGGTGTCCCTCTTTCCACCACAGTCGTTGCCATGTGTTGCTCTGTGTGTAGTGGAATTTGTCCCAGCAACATGTCTAAAGCTGGGGATGTAGCCCTGGCAGAGCAGCACGAGAGCTGGCGTACACGTCCTGTCCTCCAGCCTGGTGTAGCTGCTCAGGACTCTTTATACTTACAGATCTAATAAATATCTTCGCTTGTTCTTGACCAAAACATTCCTACCTTATATCCGTGACTGGTGGACAGTGCTGTGCAGCCCCCACAGGCTGTGCTTTCCCCCTGCCCTGGCGCAAGGCAGGGTTACGCCAGATGGGGAGGCAGATGGAGGCTGCTGCTCTGCTGGAGGGGATGCAGCCGAGTGCTCGGTGCGGGATGAGCGGTGCCCCTGGCCGGAGAGCGGGGAAGGATCCTGCAGCAGCCGCTGACGGAAGGAGTGGCTCTGTCCTCCCCCCTGCCAGGCAGTCGCCTGTCGGTGGGGCTTCAGCGTGTGCTTCAAAGCGTGCTGAGGGTTTTGTACTGGGGTTTATCTCTGTGAACTGCATGAGTGATGAAGCAGCTGACTCGCAGATGATGTGAGGTGGATTTTGAAAATTACCTAACGTCAATAATTACTCATTTGTCTTTCCAACTGCAGTCCCCACCAAAACGCTGACCACCTTTTCCAGTGCAACAACTGAGGGTTTCACTGTCACAGAAGCCCTGAACTCCTAAAATAAACAACATTCAGATACTAGCGTCAGTTTTAGCAACTCCATGTGTTTGTTACTATGCTAAAATCTGTTCCTTTCAAAAAATGAAAAGCTGATGCTGTGTTCAGCTTCAACACTTGTATTTTTCTTTTTCCTTTAGGCATCTTGGAAAGCTTAATTTTTTTTTTTTGGTGGCTTTCACAGCATATAGAAGGAACTAGCACACTCTGACCTGATTAACTGTGGTGAGGCAGTACCTTAGGAAAGAGAGGAAGAGGCAAAGAGTGCACTGGTTACAGTACTGTACTGCTGTCAGGTCAGTTCCTAAGTTAATGCTGCACTTTAAACCAGTAAAAAGAAGCAACCATAAAGATATCGGAGTGCCTTAGTGGGGTAAGGCTGCAATTTTCATCTCTTGTCAGTCTAGAAGTGAAAAATCAAGATTTAACCCTGGGAATTACTGGAGGATTTTACCTGGTTTCCATGTTTTTCTAATCGCTTATCTCCAGCAAAAGCTTTTAAATGTGCTGTGACAACTCACCAGGGTGTGGGACCTCTGATGGCTGTGCTGCTGGTCGGGCTCGGTGTGCCAGTGTGCCTTTGGTCCAGGTGTTTGTGTACACAACCCCAGGCTTCATTGCCTTTGTTGGAAACGGGGTGAATGTCACATGGGTTTTCTTGATGGAAATGATGATGTGGGTGTCTGCAGCACTGGAAAGTCTTGCTGAGCCCTCTGCTTGTTCATACCCACAGCGGCCAGCCTGTGTGGTCTTGCCAGGTGTTGCGCTACTTATTGAAGTAAGCTGGGATGATGTCCTGGAGCACTGAGCTCCTGCTGGGCCCTGGAGAGGCCGTAGGGAATGGGGCTGGTCTATGAGGTGGGCACCAGGACGCTTTGCTGCTGCTGGAAGTGCCATTGCTGAAGTGTGCCCGCTCCAGCGGTTTCACTGGGACACACGTGTGGCAACCGAGGGCTGTGACGCTTCTGTGGATTAACTGCTGGGGTGGGCGCCTCACAGTCTTCACAGAGCTGTGCAAGTGTCCGTCCCGTCCCGCTCTCTCTGCAGCCCCTTCCTGGCCCAGTCCATCCCTCCTCTGGGCCGGCCGTGGGTGTGCTGGAGCCCCATCTGCCACTGTTTCCATCTCCTCGTTCCCAAACTCCCTCTGTGTCTGTTCCTCCCTTACTTGTCCTAGGAGTTGTCCTTGTGGAGGGACAACTTCTTCTCAAGGGCAGCGCCTCTGGCCATGCCCACCTTCCTCTCATCTCTGTGAATTGCTCTTTTTCCTTTCAGGCTCAGAGAAAAGCTGTGTGCCAGCTGTGGAGAGCTGTGCCTGAAGGAAATCGGACTTAACTGGGCCGGGGACATTTTTGTTTAGAAGACATTAAAACCTGCAGTCAACTTGTTCTTTTGACCTTAAAAGGTCATGACACACTTGACTGAAGCTCAATGGCTGTTGCTAACTAGACTTAGGGACTTTGTATCACACCCATCTCTTCCCCCATAGGTCTCTGCAGCAGTCTTCTCCATTTTTCACCACCCAAAAAACCCCCAAATATAAATATTTCAGATTCACGGCATAGATCTCTTTTCATTCTTGGAACGTTCTCCTGGAAAACCTGGAGCCTTAAAATATGATACCGACCAAAGGTGGTGAGGGGATAGTGAACTGTTGAATGCTAGTCAGGAATTCTATTCTAAAAATTTGCAAAAAAATAGCTATCAGGTTACATTGTCTACCTCCAATAAAGAGAGCATATCTTTAACATAAGTGCTAAAAAGGAGGAAATTGAAAGGTCTAAAAGGCAGTTTATAAGAATAGCGGAACTGCTAGCAAAGAAAAGCTTACCATAGTTCAGTGTACAAAGAAGTCGCAAAATAAGGAGGGAAAAATAATGCCTTTTGTCTACCCATTTATCCTTGTTTGATTATTTACGGTATGTGGATCTTGCAATCTTTAACGCATGGAGTTAAAAATAGCTTAATATTTGTCATACACTTGAGCTGTTTTAAGAAACATGGAACACAAGCAATAGTGTTCTCTGACAGGCGTTCAAGCACTGAACATATACTTTAGACAATGTCATGTATAGAAATCGATCGATACCGTGGCTAGAGTTCAAATGATTGTATTTCAACTTACATTGAAAATAAGCTGAAAACTGTGACAAATCTACTATGTCAAATCTCTTGTAATGAGATTCTGTGTGAATTTAAAATACATGACTACCCACCTTCATTAGCAGAAAGAACATTGATAACAGTAAAAAAAAAAAAAGGGGGGGATATTTTACTGTTTCTAATTGCTCACTGAAATGAGATAATCTTAAATTGTGTTTTCTCTGCAAGCACCTTTTTAAAAATTTGCCTGAAAAATATTCTTAGCGTCTTCTGCTCTGTTTTATAAGGATCTCAAATTACAATGGAAGCCTTTAGGGAAAGGGCACTGGCCCTTTCCTTTACCTCCTACCCTTTGTTCCTTTGGCCTTTTTCAGCAGTTAGGAGCGGTTGGTTCAGTTTTCCTTTTGCTGTTCCTGGCCAATCTCTTCTCATCTCGCTCCCCCAGGAGATAGTTCCGAAATGGGCCACCAGGAACTCCCCATAGGAAATACAATGAATAAGCCCTGATGGGCCTGATCCAAAGCCCAGGGTTATTGTTACAAAGGGATGGGAAGACCAAAACGGTGCGTTCTTGTCCACACCAGTATAGAAATGACTGGTGAGGACACCGTTTCAGGAACACCTCTAGTAACTGTCCTCTTCTGAGCAGATGTCTCTCTGCTTGTGCTTTTCACTGGTGGTTAACGGACGGAAGGTCAAGTCCTTACTGCGTTAGGTCAGGCCGAAGCAGAGCACAAGCGAAGAAGCTGGCCTGGGCTTAGTTTATGCTTCACACTTAACGCTGCAGAAGGCAACAAAGAGGAGCCGGGACCAAGCACCTGAGTCAGCAGCTTCCTCCTGCTCGGGCTCTGCCACTGTCTGCCCTGCAGCGACTGCTGTCTTGGCACTGGCAGCACTGCAAGGAGGAGGAAACCAGGAGCGGGTGAGGAGAAGGTGGTACCATCAGCACTGGGATGGCAAGAGAGGACACTGCCAGTCATCCCGAGAACAGAGGTAAGGAGCGGAGGGGCAGTCCCATTAGAGAATTAGCTTTTTAATTACACTAATGCTCACTCTTTGGACACTTCTTATGTCTGAATGATGCTAAAATGTTCTGAGAAGTTCCGTTATTACCTTCCTCGTCAAAAAGGCACCCACTCAGATTAATATGAACTTTTCAATAGATCTATGGGCTACTGTTTAATAGATTTCAGAGCTGTAGAAAGAAGCATTTGGCGGGGTGTGTGTGTGTGTGTGACTAAAGAATAGTAAAATGGTTCTTGGAACAGTTTGGGAGTTTTTTGACTCTTTTTCTAATTGCCATAGTCAACAATATAATGTTTTTGCAGAAATGTATCATTCTGATGGCAATTTTTGGAAGGTTTCATAGCGTTTCTGGATGAACAGAATGGGAGACAGACAGACTGCAAGACAGCTCTGTAGTTAGGACACTGAACTGGGACGTAGAGGACCAAGGTAAGTGGTAACTACTGGCCTGCTGGCCATTCTGGGATGTCTACGTACTTCGTTTTGTTTTGCTTGCACAAAATTTCAATAGGTTAGTTTTGTCCTGATGTGGAGCAAAACAAATTACAAAACAAAATTCTTGTTTTCTAGCCAACCCTAGAAGTACTTCCAGTTGGCAAACGGTTTTATGGTGTTACCCATTTCCAAAGACTCTTAAATCCCCAGGATACACTATTTCTGTCCTACTATGAACCATGCCATGCAAACATCTAACTTGGGAGCACGTTTGCCTCACAATAGCCTCAAAGTGTGGTGGTGTTTTTCCTCCATCCCTTGTTTTGTTGCTCTTTTGTTTTTCACTGGCATTTGGTGTGTCAAAGGCCTGATGAAGATTAGAGGCAAAGCGTGAAAGATCGATGATCTGGGGACGCAAACCTGCAAATCACTGAATGCTCTAGAGACACAGTAAGATGTGAGTAAGTGGCTCTCCTCCCCTCCTTGCCCTTAGTGTGCTTTTTTAGTGGTTCCTGAAGTGCTGGGCAGTTTCAACCTGTGGCCCATTAATACAGGCTTCTGCCTCAGCTCAGATGTTTTCAGGAGGAGCTGCTTCTAGCACCTGCACTAGCGAACGCTGACCGGTGGCGTTGGGAGGTGGCAGGAGGAGGGAGGGCACTTGCTGCTTTTCATTCTTATTCTGTATTAATAAACAGAAACGTAGAGAATTCTGCTTTTAAATTACAGCAGTTCAATTTAAATTCAGGTTATTGTATTTTCTACTCTTACTGCATCTCAACTCTACAGCCATGAATTTGGTGAACTGTTTAAGCAATGTTGGTAATCTTTGAAAAACAAAAAAAGACCAATGTTCAGAGCATGAGCTTTGTGAAAAGGCATTTAAGCATATGTGGTGTTGCTTTAGCAATGGGCTTCGTTGCGTATTGTAGTGACCTTAGGCACTTCCTAAACAGTGGCTAGAGACAAACCAAGACAGAGAACGAATGGGTTCTGTGGTTTGGGGTGGGTTTTTTGGTTTTAAACTCAGTTTCACAACAATTTTAAAATGTAAGCAGCGTGTAATTCTGTATCAATAATAGTTTCAGTCATAATGACATTTATTTACATGAAACCTATTGAAGTAGGAGGTTAAGACCCAACAGACAATTTGAAATGCATTGTTCCAGATTTCACAGATGTCGTATAATACAAAATATAATAGCATATGAAGTGCCCAGACAATTAGTTTTTAATGGCCTAGGTGGAAACAAAAGGTCTCAAGTGTGTTTTGAAGACACACAGTATTATCAATATTAAATCATGCAAATGGGGCCTTGTTTAAAGTAGATAAGATTGACAGCATTGCCATGTGATGTATGAAAAAGCTGGATAAAGCATTTGACCTGATAGGTATGATAGAGCAATATGATTAGTATTCTGACATACTACTGTTCTTTCATAAATACAAATATAAATGAGGGGAGGGGGAACAGAAAAACTTGTCAGATAATTAAATATACTGCCAATATCCATATTCTAAGTGATAGGGATTGATTTGTGTCAACAACCCTTAAAATTTCTGTTTTATAATAGATGTGTATTGAGGTCCCAAATAAACTCCTCCAGCTTTGGCATGCAAGTTTCTACAACATCACTTTTCATAAACAAGCCTTCAATCATTTGAATTATTCAGTTTATCAGTCCATTACCCTACTAGGGTTCTTAAAGCTTTCAAGAACTGAAATCCCATATGTAATCCCGAACGATGAGGAGACACTGAGTCATAGCTTTATACATAGGGCTTGTGTCTCCAAACTGGTAATTAGTTGGTGTTTGAACATTTGTTCAAAACCAAAGAACAAACGCTGTCCAGAATAGCGGGGCAGGCTCGTGCCTGTCGCCAGCTTCAGAGAGGACTTTCCCACCCCTCTGTTCTCCTCGATGTCATATCTGCCAGAGGATTAGGCATCTTGTCCCAGACAAGATATCTTGGTCCAAAAGTACCAGTTATTTTCCAGTTATTGGATGTCAGGCATCTTTTCCTGAGCTCAGCAAATCTCTTCCAAAATGAAGCCATCTCTGCTTAAGTCCCTAAACACTGACTGGATGCATCCAGCCTTTGACAATGTGGTGGTCACTGTTCACTGGATGGTTTGAAATCCCTTAGGATGAGCTGGACTAATTAACAGGTGTATCAATTTTGTCATGACATTTCTTCACTCCCAATATTCGTGGTATGAATAAACCGAGAGTTTTCAAACTATATATGTATCTAAATTGTGCAAAATAGCATGTATAATGTAATATAATCTCTTGGTGGGGTTTGGATAGATGCAACATATGTTCCTACTTGTTCAAACTGGTGGATGCAACATTCAGACGGATAAATTCTCTTCAATTCTGCTTTAGTGGAACAAGATTTTAAGTATATATATTTCACTGAAACTTTCTTGCCTTAGTGCATCATCAGTCATCTATCATAACTTCAACCAAGAAAAGACTGGTTGGTTTGCCAAAAAAAAAAAAAAAAATCTATGTAATGTTTTAATAAGTTTTTTCATGTGGTTTCTGTCAGCAGCGTATTAAAGGTAACTTACTGCCTCTTGTGCAGGGTTCCACAGCACTGATGTTATAGATGTTACCCTGGAACAGAGTTGGTATCGTGATAGAAGAGGAAATATAATTTCTAGTGAACAGTTTTCCTTGGCAAAATTTTAAACTTTTTGCATCCTTGATTGTAGTTAGCAATAACCCCAACTACGTGAGCTCTCTGAGCTCTGAGGCACTTGGAAACAAAATACTGTGCTCACTTAACATTCAGCAGGCTCTGAGCAAGGAGAAATACTGCTGGGGGTGAGGGGCAGAGGAGGGGGCCAGGGAAAGGGCTTCTCCTCAAACAGTCACGCTCGTCCACAGAACCTGCTGCAGAGCAGCACGTAACGGGTGGCATTGTAGGATGCATTTCTGTCCTTTGAGGCGGGTTGGTAGGGTGTGTCTGGGCTATTCATGTGTTTGCTTTTTTAAGAAAAATATTGTTTGCAGGCCAAAAGGTTCCAATTTTCCTGTAAGTAGGACTTCTTATGCAAGCACTTCCTTTTCAAAATTATTTCAGTTTTAGTTATCGTCCACTTGTGTCTGCTGCTCCTGATGCAAATCTGCCCATCCAGGTCTCGTCAAGACGTGAAGGAAAAAAATGTTCTGAAATGGAGTATGTTCAGGTGAGAGAGAATTTCCTGTGAATCTCCTCACCCTAAAAATGTTACATTTAACTGGGGATAGGAGATTGCTGGGGGAAAGGAAAAAAAGTTGAGATGAGAACTGCCATAGAAAATGGGAAGCTTGGAGGTGGTAAGGGTTCAATTCATCATCTTCAATTTTGGGCAAGCTTGTGCTGCTCAAGAATTGTGTCCTGTGTTCACTCTTCCATGAAATAACCGGGAGGATAGGATTATCCTGGTTAGGGATAAGGTTTCCGAAGTCAGAACAACTGTACTTGCCTGCATTTACAGTTTTTCCTTCAGCTCTGCTGCCCTTTAGTTGTCTCATTGCAGCAGCAGCTACTGTTCCTGTGGTGACAAACCACGTACTAGTGTGATTTCCTTTGCTGGGTGCAAACAATCCCGTGTGATCTCCATGTAGGCTGCTGTCTCTGTACGGCAAGAGTACAAGGGTACACGTTTAGAGATTCCCTGCAGGCTAGATACAAAGGGAATATTGCAAACAAGGATAAAAGTGGACTGGATTTAAAAACTGGCACTAGACAAAGATAGAGCATCACTCGCACCAGCCTGTGCCCCCAAATCCCTGAGCAAACCTGAGAAATCCTTCTTCCACACATGAACAAGGTACTCTATGAGAATGAAGGTTCTGGCTTTTAAACTGACTTCTTGGGTTTATAATAGTGTGATTTTGAGTTAGTCATGTAGTTCCTCATCAGTAATAAACTATGCAACCATACTGTTTCATTGATGTGCGTCATCTCAGCCTGATGTTTTTGGTTAGATTTGATCCAAACAAGAAATAAAGTTATTGATAGAGGTTGCCATCAGATTTATAAAGGAGAAGTCATGTAGAACTTGGCCGCTGAATAACATACCAAAACTCTGTGGTAATAAGCCACTTTATACCCTTATCTCTGTGACTAAGAGTGCCACAACCAAAAACACTGCCTGGTTGCAAATAACATATATTATAATAATAATAATATATATATAAAAAAATTATTTTCTGAGAGTTTCTAGGGTGCTCATTATATATACATCTGCTTGAAAATGTATTCTAGAGCACCCCTCATTTTTTGGAAGGAGTAGATTTGATTAGACTTTTCTATCTAATAACATTAATTGTAGGTAGCATTTCTTGGACGGGATCTGTTTAACTACAAGACGCCTCTTGGTATCAACGAGTAAAGATAAACTCATGCACATATGTTATTAGCGATGGTGGAGAAGGGAGGAATAGGAAGGAAGGGATTAAGTTTGCTACAATACATAATTAAAATGGCAGACATTGTGGGAGACTTGCATCATTTCAATTTTACATATTCTGGATTCTCAAGAAAAAAAAATGCAATTATGATAGTGGATGTGAGAGGGAAATGAGATACTAAAAAAAACGCCAACACAAAAGCCAGGATGTAGAACAAAATAATGCTTGAAAAAACCCTCAGTATCTGTATCATTCAAAGAATAACATAGATGCAGCTAAAAAACTGTTATAATGGGGAAGAGGGGAGTAGGAACAGAAAATTAGGCTGACATCTTCATGAACTTTTAAATGGAAACTATGGTTCTGCATTGTCCTATTTAGATGATTTAGTAGGTGCTCTATATTTGTGTGATGGAAGTGCGAGGGTTAACAATACCAAATCCCTGATAGAAGTATGCCCAATACAAATCTATGTAACTTGTTGTAGGTGGTACATACAAGACAAGTGGTTTTAGTTATTTATAACCTGAGCTCCCATTGACTTCAATGCAAGGTCAGGCACTTTGCCTTTCTGAAAATCAAACTAAAAAACACTAACATTTACAAATTTTACTTAATAAAAACCGTGGTACACTAAGGACAAACTAATTAGGACAAATGGAGTCTGATTTTGACATTGCTGATGAGAACATGGAGCATGGCTCTTCCATTGTGTGCTGTGCTTCAGAGAAATTATCAAAGTGGGCAACCCAGACTGTTAACAATGGGACAGAAACAAAAGAAGAGGGTAGTAGTAATTAGGAGCTGATAATTAGTGTTCCCTTTCTCCCTTCCAGGGCCATGCTCCTAGGATGGGAAAGAACACGTACACGTGTCTTAGCCATGCCAGGGAAGGCTGTGGGAGCCAGCGGGGGCTGCTGGCGAGTCCCTGTCCCTGAGGGAGATCTGGGGGATGCAGGAGGCGCAGGGTCCCGCTGGCTGCGGGTCACAGGACACCCCCGGCTGGCAGAGCCGCAGCTCTTCCCCGGGCAAATCTAGGTGGTCCTTAGGCTTTGTGCACCAGTGTTGCTTAACAAATCCATTCCAGCTGGAGCCAGCAGTGTCGAGGACCTCCGTACAATTCCGGGACAACCTGACTTACCCACACCTGCACCGACAAAGCCCGTTTGCTCTCTTTCTTCCTCTGTCTCTGGTTGAGACTTTGGCTTTTAGCGCTGATGCGGTTCTATCACCTGCTCTAACGTTGTTTCTGGGAACTGTATAAAGGGTGCAGGTGGCGCCGCCTGCTTCCAGGGCATCCAGCACGTGGATGGACTGAGCTATGCTGCCCCAGAATAGGAGGTCTGATAAAACCACTCACTGTACGCAAGAACGTCAGTGGGCGATCGGACAGGTTTCCAAACACTGTGAACTTGTACCCCAGCAGTATCGGGGTCACACTGAAATATGTTGCTGAAATTATTGTCACCATTACACCTGGTCATGCTGAGTATATATGTTTTTATGGATTTTTCAGTCCTCTCCAGCATTCAGGTACCAACTGTAATGTTCTCATCATTGGGGAAGAGATGAGTTTGGCTCTATCGCCTGCTTGAAAGTAGGTTTACACAATAGGTTCTCCAAAGGCTATGAGATATAGAGAAAGGATACATACAGAGGAAGGATGTACAGTAAATCACTAGGCTCTGCTCCGTTATTATACTGGAAAGGAGAAAGTGTGGAACATTCTTCCTGCTGGAGCCCTTTAACGCTTGTAATGAAAATGGAAAATTTTAGAACAAAAGCCTTTCCCTTTTTTTTTTGTAGTGAGATAAAAAGTACATTTGGGGATGCTATTAAAATAAATAGCTAACCATTTTTTTAATCAGAAACGTTTATTTAAAAACAGAATGGACATTTTATTATGAACTATTTTTTGTAAGTATGTGTGCTGCAAATTTCTTTCTATAAACTTTGATTCTTGTTCTTGATAAGCACAGGTTATACTGTTTTCTTCATTACTTCCATAAAATGTGAGCAAATGTGTTCTATAGATTTTTTTTTAAACTGAAGAATAACCTTAACGACTTTAATTACATAATTCATAATTCTGTCTTCCTTCAAACAAAAAAGCAGAAGTAATAATTACATGCTATGAACCAGAGATGAGTCTGAATGAGATATATTTACACTTTCTACACTTGAGCAGATCATCTTGAGTGCCATCACTTGGCACGTACAGGACAACCAAGTGATCAGGCCCAGTCAGCATGGATTTATGAAAGGCAGGTCCTGCTTGACCAACCTGATCTCCTTCTATGACAAGGTGACCTGCCTAGTGGGTGAGGGAAAGGCTGTGGATGTTGTTTATCTGGACTTCAGTAAAGCCTCTGACACCGTTTCCCACACCATTCTCCTGGAGAAACTGGCTGCTTGTGGCTT
>NW_008824058.1:765405-766941 GCF_000699105.1 Pygoscelis adeliae
GGTTGAGTCACCATCCCTGGAGGTATTGAAAAGACGTGTAGATGTGGTGCTTAGGGACATGGTTTAGTGGTCGACTTGGCAGTGCTGGGTCGACGGCTGGACTCGATGATCTTAAAGGTCTTTTCCAACCTAAGCGATTCTATGATTCTAGTAGCAGTGAGCAAATAAAGTAAATTATTTGTAAGTCTTCAAAAGGAAAGAAAGAAACCATGGATTTGCCAAGAACGGTGTTATGTTTATCTAATTTTGTCAGAAAGATGAGCAGTAGCTAGATGTTGGTGAGGACTTTGACATTCTCTCATGGCATTCCCACGAGTAAGCTAGGATCTACGTGAAAGTAATATATGGCTTAACAGGTTATGTGGCAAGCTGTAGTCAGAGAGCGGTTACTAACTCTGTGCTTTCAGAAGGGAAGGACTTGCAAATTTTTCCTCTATTATTTTATTGCTTTGACACCCAAACTTACTTTTTTTTTATTAGATGTTGGCATGTGTTTTCTAATTGCTCTCCATTATTTATAAAGCAGTAAGGTATACAATATGCTGCTGTATTATATTTCAATATGTTATTACATATACCTATAGTGTTTGCTATGAAATAGTCAACATGTTTGACTTAATTGTAATAAGGTATTGTGATTCCCATTGCATTTAACTGATGATGAGATGACATGGAAGTCCTGAATACCTTCCCTGGATATATTTGGGTGACAATTAAAAAAAAAAAAGTTATAGAAAAGCAGCTTTTTTTGGTCTTATTTAATGGCTACTTAATCCTAGACTACTTGGATTTCATCTTGGCTGTATTTGTATCTTGGTATAGGTTAATTAATTTTATTTCTTAAAAGCATTTAGTCAAATGATTTTTTTCTTGTGAAAGAGTAATGCAGAAACACAGATCGAGTAACGTTAATTTGAGCGCATTAGTTCAGATAAACACATAATAAAATTCATGGAACAAACCCACAACACTGAAACAAGCAAAAAACCATGCTGAATTTGGTTTACTGGATTGTGAGTTGGACCTTTTTAAGCTGGCAGCCCTTGTCCTTCGGGTCAGCACACCGAGCAAAGAATGGTGCTCTCAGAGGAGAGAAAGGGAGGAGAAGACCACAAGTCCCTGCAGCCTGGGGGGGCAAGGGGATGCTGGAGCTTTTCTCCCTATACCCCAGGTAACTTCCCTTTGGTCTATGTCTGAGTGCACGTGCAGCCGGTAAGGCAGGCAGTCGTACTCCGTCCACTGCATCTGTGTTGTGTTGTTCTCTTCCTTTCTTACTCCCTGGAAGGCACCTCCCTTGCATGCACCTTTCATACGGGAGTGCAGCGAGCCCTCGGCCGCACCAGTGGTCAGCTGGTCTGGGCTCTCCCCTGGGAGCTGGAATAGCATTTTCAGTCGCAGAGGGCATCAAGCCCAGCTTTCTCACTTCCCGGGTGGCAGCTTCCATCACTGATTTTATTTCTACACAGCTGAGCACTCCTCCTCTGTGATATTTTAAAAGAATTTAGTTAGATCTGCTTAATTTTTCAAAAGCAGGTT
>NW_008824058.1:766990-768405 GCF_000699105.1 Pygoscelis adeliae
AATGCCTCACTGGTGCCTAAGCTCAGAGGGATGGAGCGGGAGCATCAGCACATCCATGCACTTAGCATTTACTGTCGGCAAGTTTTCGTTCAGGTTATTTGGGTCTCCATTCCACAGCATCAGACTCTTAATTGAACCAAGTCCTAAATTAATTTTCTAATGTTAGCAGCAAAGCATTGGAATGCATTGAATTCCCAAATCCCAGGACCTTGCTGAAACTCCTTAACTATAATTGCCTCAGAAAAGGCATTCGGAACAACACGCTCAAATGGTGTGTGGAAGCAGCCTAGGGAGCGAGTCAGAGGGGAGGCTCAGCTGTGATCCTACAGGGAAGAAACATCTGGGATTAGGAGCTAGTAAAGACCTTGTGCATATGGCCAGTGTTGAAACCCTGAATAAATAGTTTATTACATGAAATAAAAAAATTACATGAATAAAATCAACAGACAGTGATATTTTTTTTCCCCAGGCATTTTAATACAATTATGGAACCTCTGCCAGCTCATTTGGAAATACCAGGTAGAACAAGGTAAGCTGCAAAAGGCTGATTTGACAAATGTCACTAACCTCAGTATTCAAAAAACTGGAAATTATTGCTAGGAAATTACTATCTAGGGAAGTCTAAAAGGCTTAATAGAGATGTCATAATAATAGTAAAGTATTAAGTGGCAGTAATAAAAACCTAGAGATGCATCTAACAATGTGTGGGAAATGGGGCTCTTGCTAGTATTTTTACTTTAAAACAAATACAGGGAAATGGAGCATGTGCAACACCTTCCTAAAGCTAATTTAGACTACATAGTCTGCTCCGCTAACACTTTTAGAATAGACTTGATTATATCTTGACTCAAATTTAGTCGATTTTTATGATGATAGCTGTAAGTACTACTGAGGCTTCTGGGTTATAGTGGCATGATGGCTTTAAAAAAAAGTCATGGTGGTTTGTAGTGTGTAAGAGAGCTTTTGGAATGCTTGTACTATCCAGGCTGTAAGGAGACGGTGGGGTTTCTGAGGGTCTTGGTATGGAATAGATCATAACAAGATATTGAAGAAACACTGAAAACAGTTCAGAACTTTACTGTATGTGGAAAATTTGGCATAGCCTGATGGAGCAACCCAGGGAATGATGCCAAAAACCACTAACAGGTATTTGGGGTGGGGGGGCACCAAACTGAGGAGGAGAAATCATAGTTTGGGCTAGTTTTATGTATACCTGCAGTTAAAACTGCCGGAAGGATGTAATGATGAACCCTGAAGCCTTGTCAGCAGAGCTATGAGATGGTGTCTAGCTCTGAACCGCCCCAATTTCACCTGCGTTCGCTGACGCCGTCGTTGCTTAAGCCCGGCTCCGGGAGCCGGGCCCCGCCGGCAGAAGCGGGGGGAAGGCGGCGAAGGCCGCGGGGCTGGGGCCGCGA
>NW_008824058.1:769221-802602 GCF_000699105.1 Pygoscelis adeliae
CGGCAGCTGTGTCCCCGCCCGGCGGGGGTCAGCGTGGTTTCTCGGGACGTTAAGGAGCTTAATGCATTTAATTATGATCAACGTGTATAGACGAGAAATAGGTTCGCTGGGGTTTATGGGGAGTATCCAGCCCGAAGCTGGTTCCAGCCCACGCCGTTTGGGTACCACGCGCTCAAAAGTTCTTGATCCATTGGGCTTTAACAAGTGGTACCTGGCAGATCTCGCCCCAAGGGTGTTCTAGCGTGTCCCCAAAGCTCTGCTTGGCGTTTCCTTGGTGCTCAGAGGCAGCTTTTCAGACTGAACACTGTTGGTCGTGGCATGAGACCCCTGTGCCTGTGCTGGGTGTCATGCTGGGCCACCCCGGGCAGCGCGCCCCATCCCGTCCCATCACACTGCGAATGGGGCAAAGTTCACAACCTGCGTGAGGGCTTTGGGCAGGGGTGCCAAACACACGGTGTCTGGGTTCTTCTGATACAGGTTCTTCTGTTACACAGCAGGTGGTATGAAACGTTCATTCTCCTTGACGTTTCCTTTAAAAACTAAACCTCTGCTCTCAAATAATGCTCTGTAAACCAGCAGTTGTCTTTAAGGTAAGGTAGTGTAGAATAGAAAATTTTAAAATTTTTCTATTAGGTTTACTCTAATTTACTGTTTTCTCAATGTTTTCATCACAGGAGCTTCTTGGTGTGATGCTCATTACACTCTTGCAGAGAGAGGTGGTCACAGCCCCAAGCTGAAAGGAAGGACTGTGCCCCCTCCCACATCGAAGTGCTCATATAATCCCTTCATTTGGGAAATGAGGAGTAACAGAACTCAGCTGTTGATGTTTGAAGTAGTTCTGTATTTGTAGAATAATGTAGAGCATTATTCATCTAGTAAATCTTTGTTACCTTCAAGGGCCGTAAAACCTGATCTATCCGAGCTCTTCTCTTTGTTTGTCTAGTTTTTTATTATTTAAGTTTGGAAGTGAACCACAGAAATAGGCAACCCCGTGCTACTCTTCTTTTTCCCTGGTATGCTTGAATTGAATTGAAGCATCACTAATGCTGTGGCCATTGCCACTTCCCTCTGGAGACCAACATGCTAACAGTCTCATTGGCTTTGATTGTCATTTATAGAAAACAGTCTTGCATTGCTTTGTTCTCTTAAGTTGCAATAGTATCGTCCTCTGTTTTTCTTACCCTGTTAGCTATCTTTTCAGAGTCTGGATCAGGTATGGTATGTGTGCGTATGGTCCAGGATAGGCAGACATCCTCTTCACCCTTACAGCTCTTCAGAGGGGGCACCAAGGGGAGTTACACATACCTAGAAAGGGTCTTCAGGTCTCGCGCAGCGGTTGCTGTTTAGTGTCAGGTGTTTAGCTGTGCATCTGCTTGATCACCTCTACATCTGCTCATACTCCATCGCAAACCTGTCTGATCAAGGTACGCGACTAAGCATGGTCTGGTAACTTTCCCCCCCCCTATTCTCTCTCATGCAAGTTTGAAGATGCTGTGCTGGGCAACAGAGGTCTCATGAGGAACTTCCTTTGTGTCCCAGTATTCAGGAACATTTATAGGATTAAGAGGAAGAGTATTTTGCTGCTGACGTGGTGAACGGTCCTACTGCTTCCTATCTGCTTACCTCGTGTGGGCTTCTCAAAATTGCTTCCACCCCAGGCTCCTACCACCTTTGTTCTACATCGCCTCCATCTTGTTGTATCAAATGCTTTGCATACTGTTCTATACTCTTCACAGCATTATTTCGGGGAAAGTAGGGAGTACTCAATGTGCTGTAGGGTTTCTAAATAAACAGGAGTTGAGGGTGTGGATTGCAGTAAGGGAATGTGTTACTATACATGGTGGTGGCACGTGGGCCTCTCGTAGCGCTCAGCACTGAATTGTCTTGTTTTGTATTTCTTAAGAGAACCTTTAGACAAATTCTAAGTTTGTGAGAGTTTGTTTCCCAGTTAAATGCATTTTAATCCTCCAAAAGGCAAGCCACAAAAACCATAAGCTATCCCTGCTGCGTGGCAAAGATGCCTGTATGTACAGTAAAACAGGTAGGTGTGAAATGGTTCTTTACCATAACTGTGGGAGTGCCATTAGTCTGTGTAGCTGAAAGCAGAGTGGAGAGCACGCGCACAAGCAACTACTGCTTACAGCCAGGTATAATATAAACTTACTGTTTCAAAATGAGAAGCAAAATAGATTGCTGTTGAAAACTGCTACATAAGGATAAATGCATGAAAATAGCATAAAGTTGGACTCTTGCTCCATGAGTAGTACTGTATTCAAACAACTTTGTCGTCTTGTCTTTTCCATACTGTAAAATATCCTTGTATTGAGTTATAAACAGTTGCTGAAAATGCCCTGTGAATCTTAAGTCTGAATTTTTAGCACACTCCATTTATTCCAGTGTTTCCTGTAGAGTGTAAACATCGAATAAAAGTCTGAGGTACATAATCATAGAATCATAGAATCATTAAGGTTGGAAGAGACCTCTAAGATCATCAAGTCCATAACGTGCATGGTGGTGGCTCTTGCCTGCACACAAAGCTGTGAACCAGCCACTGCACATCCGTGTAAGTGCGTGTCGCTGACAGGTCCAGAGAGCTGCATTCTGCTGCAAAACACATCTTTGTTCCAGCTTAATAATTTGGTTTGCTTAGTCCTTATTAACTGGTAATACTGAAAAGCCTACGTGTTGTCGAGCACCAAAAATAGTATGTCCTTGGAAAGAAGTACCGCCATAGCAAAGCAGTTGTACTTCACTAAACAATTTAATTCACTGCTATGTTACAAATTATCAGTATGATGCTATCTTCTCATTTCTGTGGGTCACTGAAGCTCTGTTTTCCTAGCTTTTAGTAAAATGCTTTAATAATAAAAATGCTTTAATGAAACAACGTGGATGAGAACTATAAGCACTTAATGGCCTGACTCTGTGAGCTACCAGGGTGTCTGCCAATAATTCGCACAGGTAAAAGACTATATGTGGGGTGAGTGGGTGTAATTTAATTCTGCTTTTTTGGAGTAGGCTCTAGATCCTTACCAGTTACTTGCAAATGATTATTCTGGGCTTTAATCTGGCCAGGATATTTTGTCACTTTTGAAGAGCACTGCTGTAACGAGCTCGGTACAGTTGTCCTCCATGCATGCCGTGATGCAGCACAGCCGTCCCTCTCTCAGGACGGGAGTGAGCTGTCAGATGTGCCTGTCGATTCAGCTAGATTTGTGTTGGAGCATCTGCTGAAGTCTGTCTTGAGTTCTGGGTTACGGGATTGAGATATCAGAGCTTTCAGCAAAAATCCCTAGAAAAAGGGGTCCCGGACGTCATGCTGAAGCCTCTCAGAGCTGTAGTATGTTACCACATTTTTCTCCCTATCGGGTGCTGGGAGGGAGAGGCTCAGGGCTTTTTTCCACGCTTATTTTTGTAGGCTAGAAATTCAGCTTCTGCCTGGCTGTGAAGGTTCTGATAACCTGGTAATTAGTGGAACTGTGACGTGAAAGTGTTGAGCAGTGAGCAGACGATAGGGAAGAGATACTTAGCTAATAACTCCATCCCAGTTCAAAAATGCAATTTCCTCTCTACCTCAAGTACTGTTAGGCTCTGAATTATCCTGGATTGTGTCTAGCTATCATGCAGAGAACAAAGTCCTAATTGAAGCCCAAGTTGGATGCCTAAATTTAGGTGCTGTGAATACCCGTTGAGGGCAGGATACCCCCACCCCCCAGCAACTTTGGACATGTGTAGATGAATCCGGGCGTGTGCGAGTTGCTCTGATGGAGGTTGGCAGGTCTTGTTGCTTTAGCACACGTCCTGTCCTCTCCTGAGCGCTTTCAGTGATGCTGTAATCACGGTGTCCCCCAAGATGCGAGAATTCTTCCGTTGTCTTAGTGCTGAAGTGATGGATGTAACCCTGGCTGTGCTTCTGCCGGTGCCTCTGCCTGTGCCAGCCTTCATGCAGAGGCAGCTACATTTCACTGCTGGGGTAGCCTCAGGAATGCTTTTTTCCAGAATGAATGGTCTTTGCAAGTTAAGTTTCTTTTACAGAAGAGAACAGTTCAGTTGGAAGGGACCAACAGTGATCACCTACTCTAACTGCCGGTATGCAGTTGGCATTTTATCTTTATGTTTTTGGTTCATCTTAAGTTTGGTGGTGGCAAAAATAAATAAAGTACATTAAAAAGTCAATGTTTTCTTGATTCCACGTTTACCAGGAAGCTGACTCTAGGTAATCAGAGCAGCGTTTGCAGAACTCGCGTCCCCCTCACTTCTCCAGCAGTACGTGTTTTCAGTCTGACATGCAACGGGACAAAACCAGTGACAGTTAAGTAAAAGGGGACATTTTTGGTTGCCAAGTGTTGTTTTGAAATACTTGCTCTTCTTAATACAGTAATTCTAAACCATTCAAATTTTCATCTTCAAAGTCAAATTTTATTCTTCAGCAGTACTTACTTTTTGTGAAAAAGGCTATGTTTAACTAGAGGGGAACTGTGTAGCAATAGAAAAGACAGTCAGCGTGATTTCCTGGATGTAAAATACCTTGTCAAGCTGTTTTCAGGTATTGATTATATTCAGCTTTCAATGCTAGGGATTCTTTTTTATGCAAGCCATTTCAGACTTGGAGTCAGTAAATGCTATCAGCACCGTGTTATCACAGCTGCCTCTCCATGGAATTTGTACCCTCATCCCTATGCTGGATCCTCCGTCAGCGCTTTATAGACTGAGACCGGCAGATTCTTCCTCAGCTTTATGTATATGCTGTGTTTCACAAAATCCTTGCATGTGTAGTGTTCTGCCACACAGCTTACCTTTCATAAAGCATAACTTTTCAAGGATACCTCGCCTATTTGAAGCTAATGAGAAATTAGCACATGTCCTTTGACAGCTTATTCCAACAAAAATAATTTCACCAGGTTTTGTTGCCCTTTCCCTGCTCAGTTAATATTAATTCAAATGCCTGGCCTCAGTTTCTGTCTACTGTTTTTATTTGAAGCTAATGAGAAATTAGCACATGTCCTTTGACAGCTTATTCCAACAAAAATAATTTCACCGGGTTTTGTTGCCCTTTCCCTGCTCAGTTAATATTAATTCAAATGCCTGGCCTCAGTTTCTGTCTACTGTTTTTTTTGTCACGGTTGCTGAGCTTTTCTAGAACAGGGATTTTGAGTACCCAGTATCCTGCCTCCAAAATTAAGATACTTGCTGTACATGTTAATAAAATCACTTCCCATATGTATTTTTAAGACAAGAAAGTATGGGAACTATTTAATGTCTCTCATTCTAAGACATTTTCTTCAGTTCTGGAATGATTACTTTTCCTCTGTTCTCTACAGCTTTCTAGTTTTTGCCTAGTTTGGTATCAGTCCTTTTTGCAGTGTGTCTATATAGTGAGCTTTTAATTTACTATTACTCCTACTATTTTTTTTCCAGAGAGGGAACTTCTCCGTGTTTTTCATAGTAGTCCAAAAATCAAATATTTTTAAGACCTGTCATTGCTCAAGATTCTGGTTTCCTCTTCTGAAGAAATGTGTTACAAGAGAATAAATTCGACAGCGACACGCTATCCCTTCCATGAATGTGGCTGGCTGTAGGAGACAGATCTTTGCCCATGTGAATGGGCGCAGTGCTCTGGGAGGGAATACGTATTTCCTGCTGCATGTGAAGACTTGCAGAGTTTCAGTTGATATTTGCAAGTTAATTCTTCTCCCCTCCTGGCTTGGCCGCGCTCGTGGCTGTGTGCGGGAGGCAGGAGGGTGGTCTCGGCAGCTCCGACCACTGCTGCTCCTCCAGCAGATGCTCGAGGAAGGAGGGTGGGACATGATGCGAGTTCAGAAGGCGCTTTCTGAACTCCTTTCTGAGCAGCTCTCGGCAGCTTGTGGGTTAAGGGCTCTCAGTCAGAAGATGTGTTTGTGTCGTTATGCATAGTGGTTTCTATAAATCTCCAGTACATAAAGGTGGATTTTTTCAACCACTTTTTGAATACACTATCAATATCCTAAGTGGTGTCAACAATGTTGACACCTAACGCTGTTGGGGAAGGTGGCAAGGCAGCAAGAGAAAGAGGAGTGCTTCCTCTTGCTTATTGTGAATTTGCTGTCAATAACGTCTGTGGCTGCCCGAGAGCTTTTGAGTTAATGGGAAATGGTGAGTAGCTGATCCCATTTGTCTTCTCAATATGATCTATGATTTCTTTATAAAACTTTCATATCTCCCCTAAATTGCCTTTGACAAGAAATAGCCCAGTTTCTTAATCTATGTCCAGTCCCCCTTGCCGTCTGTCCCATAACTCTTTCTACTTCTCCTGTGCTCTTTTGAAGTGGGTGACAGGAACCAATCCCAAATGGCAGAATGGGGTGTTGGATCTCCTCCTGGTTTCTCCTCACTGTGCCGCCCTCCATGAGCTGAGCTGATGTTCTCCAGAGCTCCCCAGAAATGCACAGCCATCTCTGTTCCGAGTGGTGATAGCTAACATTGGGCTGGTGACTGCACATACACAGCTGAAGTTGTTTTTTCTCCTGTATGATTTTAGTCTCCTCTGGCTTTTGATCCCTCAGCATGGCAAGATTCCTTTGCAATGCTCTTAAGTCAGTTCTACTTTTTCTGTCCTCAGCAAACTTTACTGCTTTATTATCAATTGCCCTTTCCAGATCGCTGGAGCACTCAACACACATTTCTGTGCGACCCCGCGGATAACAGCCTCTCACTGTGAAAGCCGATGGTTTCCCCCTACCTTTTATCTCAGCTGCTACCAGACAAACGGGCTGACCTCTGGTTAAGACTGAAACAGCTCTGCCTCGTGGCAGCGAAGTTTCTTTGCCCGTGGTGCGTCGCCAGCGGTCGTGTGGACTCGGTCAGAGAATGCCTGCCGAGGGGCTGTGCCAGACCCGCACCGACCCTGCGGCACCTTTACCAGTGCCTGCTCCGGTCTTTATTCTCGCTCCATCATGAGCAACGGGCTGGACAACGGGAAACAGCCAGTCTGTAGTTTTTAGGGTGTCCTTTGAGCCCCTTTTTACAACAGTGAAGCTTTCGCCACCTGGCACCCTCCCGAGAGTGAGGCGGACAGGTCGGCTGGTAGGTCAGGTCCAGGTACGCGTCCTTCAGTGCTGTAGCACCACCTCCCACGCGGAGGTGGCCTGGAGGGCAGCTCTGTCCTCGCGCTGGGGTCTGTGCCCGAGGGAGGGGGCCCAGGCAATGTGGAGAGCCCACGCGAGCCCCAGATCTCTTAATTTGGGAATAAAATGAAAGTGTATCTAGAAGTGCACAATACAGAATGACTGTACAGATCAAGGATGGAAATATTCTGTATATTCAGCCTTCCTTCCCATCACGATAAAGACAATTAATTGCTGTAAGGCCACTTAGATATTTGCTTTCCAATTTAATTTTGAAATGCTCTACTGCCCTGTAGTCACAAGAAGGAACTGCTAACTGTTGTGGGTAGAGCTGGATTATGACTTAATGGGAGATTAATGCCTTGTTAATCTGTATAGTAAAAAGTCTGTGTTGCAATGTAGAACATTGTGTGGTTCATAAGAGATAGCAAGTCTGGGCTTTTTTTTCCATAGTTTTTAGTATGTTCTTTTAGTCCCACACTGTCAGACAGCTTATGCCCGTTATATGATCAATTCTTTCCATTTAACTTCTGAGGTTGCACTATGTCTATGTACTTGTTTTAATTGTTAGCTGCTTTTGTTAAGCTGGTGTCTGAACTCACATTCTTCCATCTGTTGTTCACACAAAGTATCATTCTTGTTCCTTAGTTATCCAGTGATTCATGTATTTGAAGCTGACACTTGAGGAAAAACTGATAGAAGTATAAAAAAAAAAAAAATTCTGTTATGCATCTTTGTGTTGATTTATTGTGAATCAGATGCTGGTTCAGTTCTCCCTGCTATGTAAGTTAATTGCACAGCGTGTTTGCCTGTTTTCTTACATTCGCATTGAAAACTAAAAAGAAAAAAACATTGCTTCTTATGTAAGTCATGTCAGTTATTTTCTGCTCTGAAGAGCAAGTCATTCTGTCCTCGATTCATAGTCGGTCTCATCCAAGAAATTGGTATATAGTCTCAACTCCTATTGCAATAACAGCAGAAAAAAAATCCTTGAGAACTACTTATGTCTTAAAAATGCTAAAACCAGGGAATACCTGTTCCTTGTGCCTCTACATCTCAAAGTTGCTTTCCTTGTGTATCTGACAATTTGTGAATCAACTTCCCAGTCACCTCGGTTGGCTGTTAGTTTCACCTGTTGTTCACTTGGGTCTTGCCAAGTGCCGTGCTTCTCTTTGGAAGACAGGAGGGACTGCACACCTCTGTCGTGCAACGTGTCTTTGTAACTGCTGTCCCTGCTGAAGGGAACCCACGGCGTGTCCCCTCCTACGCTGCCCCTGGCCCTGCCTTGGGCTGTGCAGCCGGTCATGGCAGGACAAACGTGCTCGTGATCCTTATGGGAGTGCAGCCTCTGGGGGGGTGGTGCAGTGCTTTGCGGAGATTCAGAACAGATTTGTTAATGACTGCCGGAGAATTACATGCTCAGAGAACTGTAACCATTGGTAACCAAGTTTGGATGCCTCACATAGCTTTCTGAGGCCATGGCATATTTCAGTTGTTCACTTTCTCCTAATTTCTCAACCAGAGAATGCAACTTTTTAAGGGAAATGTTGTTGTGCTTGAGTAAATAAAGGAGTCATGTTCGTTACTGGATTAAAGAGTGCCTTGTTTTGAAACTTTGGGAGCACATTTTCCTCCTGCCTCTTTGATCCTTTTCCCTTTAACTCCTTCACAATCACCTTATTCCACTTCTCTGGTTTCCACAGTGGTGGAAGTCCTGACTTTCCTCCCGCGACAGTGCTTGACCGGTAATGTTGCCAGGACCGTCCCTGGGAACAGAGCTGGAGAAGTGCGGTGCGCCTTCCCCAGGGAGGGAATAAGTATTTCTTGCTGCATGTAGGAACTTGCAGAATTTCAGTCAATATTTGCAAATTCTTCCTCTTCCTTCGTGCCATAGAATGGCTACTTGGGAGGGGAAGCACGGTTCAAAGGTGGTGTGGGCCTGAGCATTGAGAGAGACATTCGTTGTGCTGTTATCCCTCTGGCCTGTAAACTGGAGGGAACATCTTGCCAGCTTCTCTGGGACAGTAATGGAGTCAAATTGGAGCAGAAACTGTGCAGATATGTAATGTGAAAGCTTGAAATACATTGCTAGGTTGTAGAACTGGATATGGACAATTTTTTCCATAAAAAGGAAAAGATAATAGAGGAAGTTGTCATGAATAAACTGGAGCAGCACTGGGACGTGTCTAGTGGATCAACACGGATAAGTTGCAAATTCTGGCGAGTCCCGTGAACCTGAGGATGTCAGTGGGGATGGTGATTCAGGCTCGGCAGAGTTTGAGTGGTTGTACAAGTCTCTGTGAGGAGCTACGCATGTGGCTACGTACAGGGATGTGATGCTGGGTGAGAGTTGAGAGCTGATGGGGTTTGTCACCTACGCCTGTTCAGCGGGACGGGGAGCAGGAAAAGCATGGAACTTCTCAAGGGCATGTTCAGAAGGGCCCATGCTCCTCTTCTGATTCCACCGAAGTGAGGCAGATGAAATAGCACGGGTACAGGAAAGTTGTACTTTTATGGTTATATTTTAAGATCATCTTTCTGCTCTTTTAGCAAAGGATTCTTGATGTACGTAAATGCTCTTGGAAACAAGGTCAAGTATTTGTACATCTTCTGAGATTTCTATTCTTTTGTCTATGTGAGAAGTTAGCCAGTAGCACAGGCAGATAGCTTGGGAACCTTGGGCTTCTTATTTTTGTAGAATTATATTTAAAAGTGGTCTGTGTAAGTCTTCTGGGAGGAGAGAGTCTCGTCTTGCCCACAACTCAAACATGGATCTTGACTTTGAATAGATTTAGCTGCACTGTTTTTCTGGTTGGGTTTCCTGCCCCCCCCAATGCTAGGAAAATCTAAAATATGAGGCTGAAGGGGGAGGGAGTACAGATTCCACCCCTCGGTAGGACCCCTTTGAATCTTGTTAGCAGCAGAGACGTGTGAAGTCTTCATTCTTGCTGACCAGTGGGTTACTCCCAGCTCTCACGGTGTTGTCCGTTTGACTTCCGTCACGCATCACCCAGCAGCCCAAATTTGTTCCAGCCCAGAGAGTCTGGATGTAGGAAGACTTGGCTGGAGCAACTGATCTCAGATGCAGGCTAGCGCAGGGCTGTTGGAAGTAACGGAGGGCAGAGAAACCTCTGCCCGGTGCTGCCAGCATGGTGCTTGGTTACTCCCAGCTCTCACGGTGTTGTCCGTTTGACTTCCGTCACGCATCACCCAGCAGCCCAAATTTGTTCCAGCCCAGAGAGTCTGGATGTAGGAAGACTTGGCTGGAGCAACTGATCTCAGATGCAGGCTAGCGCAGGGCTGTTGGAAGTAACGGAGGGCAGAGAAACCTCTGCCCGGTGCTGCCAGCATGGTGCTTCCCCTGCCCCAGCACTGACCGCTGCCGCCGAGCAGGGAGAGCACGAAGCCTCGGCCGAGAGATGGGGGAAGAGTCTGATGGAGCTGGGACTGAGAGGCTGTGGGGGCTAATGCTGTAGCTGGCAACCCCGCAGGAAAGAAAGCGGGACTGAGAGCAGGGGAGTAAAGCAGGAACTGGGAGAGGGTGAAGGAGGAGACGTGTGGACTGGGAGGACGCGTCAGTGGGGCTTTGGGAACTGGCACGGTGTGGTGGGTGTGAGCCAGCTTGGGAGGAGCAGAGGTGGTCAGGATGCAGCGGAGGGGAGCTGTGGGCACTCCTGGGGAGAGCTCCTGGGATTAGGTGGCAGTGGGAGTCTGGAGGTGCCTAGCAGTGAGGGTACGGGAACTGGGACAGGGTGAGAGTCAGGACCACAATAGGACAGCTGGAAGGAGCTGGGTTGAGAAGCACGGGCTGAAGGCTTTGTACCTGCTGGGGCAGTGTTTCTCAGCTTTTTTTAAAGGAATGATTAAAAAAGGCAACAGTTCAAGTGTGGTAGGACAAACACAACATTAAAAGGTTTTTTAGGATATAATGTTTTTGGGTGTGGACAAGTTTTTCTTCATGTGCTTTTCCACTTCTTCCAAACTGAACATAGTGTTTCCATCAGAAGTTTGTGTGCCTGTCTCATGTGACTTCTGTGAGCTCAGTATTTCCGAAGGAGAAGAGGGAATGTTTATCGAGCCATCTTGGTCTCCAGGACTTTCTAGTCTCCAGTGGGCATGAAAATTCTCTGGAAGTATTGAGTTCAACATGCTCCTTTCCCTGCTCCTCCCAGCTTGTCATCTGGTGGCCGAATGCTTTCGCTTTCAGAAGTGATAATAACGTGGTTGGGTTGTATTGAAAATTTTAACCCAAAATTTTTTTATTTATGATATTCTTTGCATAATGTCTTCTCACAGAAACAGCTCTGTGGGGAACAGGGCTGATTTTCATAGGTCTGTGAACTTGCAGTTGTGGGCAGTAGTTTCGAGCAACGTATTCAGAACTAATAGGAAAAATGGGGTTAGAATCTTTCTATCAGTGATGTAGAAAGAAAAAGGGACATCCAGCAAAGTAAAATGGTCTCTGAATACAACAGAAGAAAATACCGATCCGCAAGCGGTGGCACCCCTAAAGCCAGGTGAGCCAACGGTCAGACTTGCCTGCCAGCGTGACTTCCAGCCAAGTCTGGTTGTGAATAGGCTCGAGGTGGTGCAAGGCCCCTTTCATTCTGGAAATAAGTGACTGTCTTAGCTTGGTCAAAGTGAGGTTACAGAGCCTAAGAGGCTCCTCTGCTATCCTTTTCTCACCCTGTGTTCACGGTGCTCAGAGGAATACCCTTGGAGCTGTTCAGAACTTGCAGTGACAGTTTTGATCAGCTCCTCTCTCAAGCAATCTGCAAAATACCAGAATATGGATAAAACTGTCAGTTATCTACTGTGGATGACGTCATAAAGACCATTTCCCATTTTATTTTTAGACCATGAGAAGGAGGAGAAAAAAACAGCATAATGACGTGTCTGAAACACTGAAGACACTTGCGACAGTCTTATATTCATTTCCTCAAGTAATGCTTTTATTTTGCAGTATCGCTTATGATGTGTCTGTTTTTCTTCTGCTAGATCTCTTATTTATTTGGATCTGATGAGTCTTGCTCCTGGCATCTCTTCTAGGACTACAGTAATGTCTTTAAGGAAGAGATTCACCTGCTCTGTTGCTGGGTGATTGATCGTGCTCACCATACCGAGAGAAAGCCGAAGCAGACAGACAGTGATATGGTTCCTAGCGTACCCTGCATCCAGGATAAACACGGACATATGGTGCCAAGGAAGTTTGTTGTGAGCCTGAGCTGAAGATAAACACTACAAGCTGTTATTTCAGAAGGGTAGCACAGGATGAAGATTGTTGTAAAGAAAACAAATAGTGTCATAGAAACAGAAATGGGATTCACACTGACGTCTGTCAGGACTTCTCTGCTCCTCCAGAGACTCTGAGATTAGTCCCTGCTACTCCTGCCACGTGGCGAGTGCTGCCGCAGCCATCAGTCATCACACCTTCCTCCTCAGCCGTGGGTGTGGGACACTTCCCCTCCCCCCCCTTCCCAAATAAACAGAATGGATTTATGGATAAAATTACTTTTTTTTTTGTATACCCTAGCTCCCATAAGTAGAATAATGTTCAATCTTGCAGAGTTATAACTGACCTGGGAAGGTGTACAGAATGCATTTTGGGGAGCCTGTGGGTGGGATAAGAACTGTCTAAGTCAAAAGTTGAAGAGATCAAGTCTCTGTACTCTAAAATGAGGGTTTTTTTACAGAAACAGTCTCATAAAGTGGAGTTAAGGAAGTGTTTCCTGTAGAAATTGCTTTCAGCCTGAGGTTAAAATGTCTTGGTTATTGTATCACTGCTAATATGGGCTCCTAAACTTGGCACGAAGCAAGCAAAAATTGTTTGTTATGAAGCAGGTGAAGAAAACAAAGAAGGCAAAAAAAATTATTGTTAGCATCTGGTGTTTCACTGAGATGATGTGGCTTTGGTTTCCTCCTCTTCTTCCAAGGAAGAGTCAATAAAGCCTGAAAAATGTGGTAGTTATTAAATGTGTTTCCATTTGATTTGGTAAAACATGAAGATATGGTTAAAAACATGCAAAAAGCTTAGAAGTCATCAGACTTTTGCACCAAAAGAAACTGGGCAGCTGTTTGTGTGCCTGAAAAAGGTGCATCATCTCTGAAGACATGGGGAGGAAAAGTCTGTAGTTACCGCCCGTGTCTGTCTGTAGGGCGTAGGGTGGTGTGTGCCGGGACTTTGCATCTTGGCGATTCCTCAGACGTGTTGCTCTAACCCAGTCGGCTCTGGCAAGGCGTGCGTATTGCTAGCGCGGGGCGGGGGGGATGGCTGGCACAGGTGAGGGGTGGCCGTGTTTCAGGCAGTCGGCACAGCTACCTAAACAGCGGCTGTTGATATTATTTAAAATTCAGCACATAATGAATGTAGCTGTGTCTAAATAGACATCTTGAAATGGAGCACGTGCCCATGTGTTTGTCCTGAGCGTTGTCTGAGGCGTTCTCTTGAGTCCATGGGAGCTGAGAACATAAACCTGAGGACTTGAACCTCCGTCTCCCCACCTAGGCAAAAGGCAGCTTTCACAGAAACTTCTTCTTGGGGTGGTCAGTCTTCTCCACCACGCGAGATAGATGCTATACACTTTCCTGTGACCAAGGACCACCTGGTTTAAAAACTTGTCATCTGTGGGTGTTGGGGACCTGTGCTATCGGGGGCCTCCCAGGACCGGCTTCTTCCTGCAGACCAGGAGCCCGTTCACCGGCATAGGTGATGGCCCTGGCACGGGATCTGAGCTGGAGCTCCCGCAGGGTGCTCATGGTGAACCAGCTAGCCTTGGCTGACTGGCAAGACAAGCTGGCACGGTTGCTGGGGGGGCTCTGTCTTCCCGGGGTCTTCTCATGAAAGCTGGAAACCTCTTTTTCAGGTCTGAAGTGCGTGTGCCAGCTGTGCGAGCACACCAACTTCACCTGCCAGACGGAGGGCGCCTGCTGGGCTTCCGTCATGCTGACCAACGGGCGGGAGGAGGTGATCAAGTCCTGTGTCTCCCTCCCGGAGCTGAACGCACAGGTCTTCTGCCACAGTTCCAAGAACATCACAAAGACTGAGTGCTGCTACACCGACTTCTGCAACAACATCACCCTCCGCCTGCCCGTTGGTAAGTGCCATCCAAGTGCAAAACGCTGTTCAAACACTTGTGTGACAGCTTGAGAGTGCAGACATACTGTGCAGAGGACGTGACCATGAGAGCCAGCTAATGGGGATTTTAAAGGCTGTCTGTAAAACAGTAGCTATTTTTTTCCCAACTTGTTTCAGACAGGAAGATCTAAACTGCAACTCTATTTGGGGAAAAGTGAATTTCTTGCATCTCCTAAAGATACTCCAAATGCTGTCTTTGGTATCCCACGAGGCATTAACCGTGAAGATGAAAGGAAGTGGCTGAAGGAAACAGACTTGTAACCTCACAGATTTTATGGGCTGGACTATCTTAAGGGAGTTTGTGATTTGAATTGGCATTAGTCTAGATGTTAGGAAGATGGTATCTGATGTACTGGGGACTTTCTATAGGGCATGGATCAGCAGTGTATAGCAGCTGTGAATTAGCAATTGTGAGGAGCTGAGAGCTGTTAACTGGTGCATCACAAGGAACTAATGAAGACCTTGCACTGGCTGAAGTTTTACAGTCTCAAACATCTCTGCTTTTGAAAGACCTGCTTTAGATGGCTCAGGTAAGAATTTTTGGAAAGAAGGAGGTTAGTTGTAGGGGCTGACTGTGAGTTGTGTATGGGAAATGCACCCCTGTGTTTTCGGACAGACAAGTGTCTGGGTTGGCGGTGAGGTTTGACCTCTGATGGGGCAGTCCCCCGGCACATGAAGAGCCTCTCTGCTTGTTGTCCTTGGCCAGTCTGTGTCACCGAGTGCCATGTCTTTGTGATCTGGATTGATGAGCCATTACTGCAGCTTATGTTGGCGTGCCTGTGCATTAGAAGCAAGGGGTTTGCAGTGGCTCTGTTGTGGTCAGGAAGGCACGTGTGTCCTCTCTGTTGATACGGGTCATACGGCACGTAGGGTCTTCTGCTGGGGGGTGAGAGGGGTAAAGGACACCAAGTCGTTGCTGGGGGACATCTTTGGCTGATGCCGTTTCAGCGATCTTCTTAGTCTGTCTTGAACTTTGGGGTTCTGCAGTTCGTTTTAGCAGCTTGTAAGGCAGCTCTTCTTCAGTGTTAGATTGGTATCATTGATTCTTGCCCAGCAGGGATGAGAAAGTGTAAGATTCCTGGTCCCAATTAGAGGGAGGAAAAAGATTTGCACTTCCAGGAGCTCTGTGTATTACACAGCTGGTGCAGTACTTGAGTCTGCCAGACTCAAAATTGTGTAATGAAGTTGATTCAGTGCTTTTTAAAAATAAATATTTATACTATTTTTAGGTTTAATTATTTGACTCTTCTTTCCAAGATTTGTGTTTAATCCAGGCTTTTTTGAAAAAGCTGTAAAATATACCACTTTATCAGATGATACCTTTTTCTATACTTACACCAGTGAGAGATGTTACAGGTAAGAAAGATGCAAATTAATACATAATTTACAATTATAACTTGCATTTAAGCTGCTATCTTATAGTACTTAACAGAATTTAAAAGGCTGTTACTGGAAGCACTTGCTATATCATGTAAGATACAGGAGGGCAGACCGTGGGGGAGTTGCTGTGGTAGCCTTGGGGACCCTCATCTCCCGGTGCAGACAGGCAGATGCTGGATGCTGCCAGAGGAAGGTCAGTTCCCACCAGCCTCTCTGAAGGAGCCGGCCTAGGTAGAAGCCTGACAGCTGGGAGGTCCGTACCCCAGTATCTAATCTCACCTGTTGCTTGGGGCAGGAATAAGGATTATTTAAGTATTTTTCTTTCAGTTGACGACAGAAGGGAGATACTGATAATGGTCATGCTCTAAAATGTAGAAATAAAATACCATGCTTTTTTTTCTTCCAATTTGGGATGCTGGAATCTTGGGAGAAAACTGCTATTTATAGAGGAGCGGTGGAGGCATGTCTGTCGTCCTAGCGCTTGAACTGGTTGTTGCAAAACCTTTGGTTTCATATTTCAGTACCAGAGAAAATTACTCACTTAATTTTTAGCCTGAGCCCTTTGCTCTAAACATTTGGGGGAATTCATATTAGCTGAAAATTGAACACTGCTAATGTTATTTGTTTGCTGGTCTTTTCTGACAGCCCTTCTTCACATAATTCATATTATAGGGAAGCTTCATTTGGGCCCCAGTAAAAATAAACTTTCCAAGGGGTATAGCCGGGTATGCAGGTGGGGGAGCTGGGCTGCATGAGCCTGGGCTGTCCTGGGCTGCCGCTGCAGCACCTGTGTTCTTCGCGTCAGGAGGTTTCGAGCCGGAGGTGTACCTGCCGTGCCGGCGGCGGGCTCTGCTGTGGGGAAGAACAGTTTGAATGCCATTGCCTAGGCTGCGTTTGTAGGTGTGTTCCTGTGCTTAGGAAATTGCTGTTTCCAAAGCGAGTTTTTAGGCAACTGCTTGCTCAGCTTGCTTTTTTTCCTTCTTTCACTTCTGGTCTTAATACGGCACTCAGAAATCCAAATCTAGATCTTGGGTTCCTCTCTGACTGAGGGCAAGAAATTTAAAGTGGAGGCACCATAGCAGGTAACCAGCACTGGAACTGTCAACTGGTCTGACAAAACGTGGAGGCAGTTCTAGGTTTAGTAATTAGTCCGTTATCTTACTGACATTGTAAAAGATTTTGTTTCCACTACTGAGCACAGGCTACGCCAGGACTCGCACAGCTGGGACTTGCTGTGCTCGAACTGTGCTGGTGCAAGGCCCCAGGTAGGATTGCTCAGCCCAGAGGTCCGTGTGTAAAGCCACCTCTTCCTCCGGCATGTCACTGTGTACCACTGTACGGCTTGTCTCGTGTTGGTTGGTTGTCCCTTGCCAGCCGTGGTGGGTAACTAAGCCACTGGGTCTGTTTATTAGTCCCTAACTTGTCACACAGGCTCTCTGGTCTTGGAATATACCTGCTTTGTCAAGGTACTTATTTAAGCCAGCCCACCTCCCACCGCCCTCTCTTTTAAAGAGTAATAATACATGCAGTTTGACACTTGGTACAGACATCTAGATATGGAAGTTCTTTCTCTCTCTCTCCCCCCCCCCCCCCATTATGCAGATTCTAGTTTAAAACTTTAAAAGTAGAGCATGTGGATATGAAAAGCTTGCCTTTAGGCAGGAGTGAATCTCACAGAGGAGGAGAAGCCTTGAGAAGGTCCAGTGTGGTGCACATCCCTGCCAGATGAGGCAGGAGCTTCTGCAGGCTCTTCCCTGTTACTGCAGCTGCACTCAGCTGGGGACACAAGCCTGTCCCTCAGCTCTTCTTCATGCTGACCTGCTTTGGCTCGACTGTGTGTTAATTACCAAGGGCTTACGCTGTAAATGTACGAAGAGTGACTGGAAAACAATAATATGACTTGCAGCATGAGGATCTCAGAGAGCAGGAAGCAATTTGGGTTTTTTTGATTGCCCGTGCATGAATTTCTGTAGTAAAACTGTAGATGGCATTGCGTGCCTCAGTCAGCAGCAGAGCTCTTGTTACTGTGCCGTGCATGAGGGGAGGTTGTTCTTGTTTTGAGTTGTTGGGGTTTTGTGGTTTGGGGTGGTTTGTTTTTTTTTTTTTACAATGTATGAAAATATACATTTCTAAGGACAGATTCAACCTGGATATCTGCTTTTTATATACTCGTTGGCAGGGATTTCATTGCAGTATTTTGCATTAACAGGTGCTAAGTTTCAAAGCGCAGGATTAGTTTGCAGTAATTAGGGCTTTTCTGTGTTACCCTGACTTTATTTCCAGGTTTCTGCTATTTTAACTGGGATACTTTCTGCCCCAGCGGGTGACTTGAGGTGACCTTCCCCTGTCAGTGGGACGTCATAACAGGGCTGCAGAAAATGACCTGCATGCCACTTCCTCGACGGACCTTTCTGTGAATCTCTCTCTGTATGACAAATTGCCTCTGTGCACCTCAGCATGTAACAGACTGTTTTGAGGAGCTGCTAATAGATCTAGAAGACTTCTTCCAGTTGTAGACTTGTGTCTCACAGGATTTTCAGGGCATATTTCAGATCTGGGAGACGGTGCTTGTGATCTCTCCCCCCACCCCACTTGTAAGCGGGATTTACCCCACTCACAAGCCTGTTCATAGATGACAGACCTTCACCTGCAGCCCTGGAGCAGAATACTGGAGCTTCTTATAGCCTGATGCTTACATTCGGTTATCGTGGAGAGTGGTGTTTGGCCCCAGGAAGAGTAAATACAGGCTGGGGAACTTGTTTCCCATCCCTTCTCCAAAGCAGCGAAATTGATGTTGACTTCAATTACCTCCTTAGGTGGAGGCAGTGACTCAGCAGCTGTTGAACCAGAGCCTGAAGGCTCAGGTGCTTTACATTTGTTACCAGATATAGTTAACAGGACTTTCTTGGGCTCTGGTGTCCTTGTCTGTATGTCTATAGATGTGTGGAGAAAAGCTCATGCTGCTACTCATTCTAACCTCTTGATCTCGAAACACCTAGTGACGCTGGATATTAAGTCTCCATCTTTACAGATGCTGAAAATTGAGGCTGGATGGGTGCAGGTGGGTTTGCAAATCTGTCACAGGATTCTGGGCTTTCTGACCAGGCTGCTTTCAGAGGCTGGCTAAAGAAAATGTCGGCCTCTCTGAGAAAAAACATGAGGATGTGTTCAGCGTGTACAGCCACGCGTCCGTGAGTTGGTTGGAAACTTCAGCATAGCAAAGAATTCTTTGGTTTTAGCATTTTTCCTTGAAAAGTCCCTCTGTCATTCCAGCAAAAGGCAGCACACAGCAAGAACGGTCTCCTCTCTGCTCTGTTTTGGGTGACCTGGCACAGCAGCATCTCTAGAACTTGAGATAAAAAGCATATGACTTCTGTTCTGTATTTGCATAATGGAAAATGAGTCAGAGGAGAAAGGAGGCTTTATGGAACAAGATTAAGCTAATAGTAGGATTAACAAACTGTATAAAAAGTAATTTCCAGCTCTCTTCTTTATTCCTATTGCCCAAACTGGACAAAGGCACAAATGGCCCTCATATCACCTACAGTGGCACACATTGGGATGAAAGAAAGGGAAATATAATAGAATTCCTAAGACAAAAATCCCTTGAGTATATACGTATGGCCAAGAGAGATGGATTGTACCAGTTAGACTAATTGTTGGGCAAGATTCTCGTATTTTGTTGGTTTTTTTTTTAATATTGTGCGTAGGTTTTGCATGAACAAATAGTTACTGTTCATTTACCTGTTTGAAAATGCCTAAAGACATTAAAGACCTTTTAGGAGAATTGTATACATGGATATGTTAGTATTAAAGAAGTCAGACACTACCGTACCAGAAGTTTTATAAGGTACATATTAATCCAGAAAATGAGAAAAATCAGCCTTCAGCTAATAGCTTTCTGAATAAAACCCAGTGTTTGAATATGAATTGTAAGGGAAATCTCTTCTAATTGTTTATGGACCTTGAGAGCTTCCCCAGGTCCTGAAGGGCAGAGAGATGTGCAGGCTGTGCTGCAGGGCGCGGTTCAGGGCAAGGCTCTGGCTTTCCCTCTCTTTTACTTTTGGCGTTCCTCGTCTGTTATTGAACAGGGTGAAAAGGTCTGACTTTGTTTTCCCAGCACGGATTCGGTCCAAGAATAGAGTTAGAAGGAAGGTCCGGACAATGAGTGAAGAGGCAAAACACAGTTCTTCTCACTAACTCTCCTAAAATGCTAGTGATGGATAAAACCAGGGAGGATGGGGAATGGAGCAAAAAAAGAAGAGGGGAAATATTTTTATGGTTTTTTTCTCTCTTCTGTGTGGCTGCTTTGTTTCCTCTTAACCGACGGTCTCTGAACACCACTGCTAGAGCCAACATTTAACAGTTCGTGTTACTACTCTGCTGCAAAACAGTAACAGAAACTCCATTTAGCTGACTGTTTTCTGGTTTGGCTTTTTAATGAAAAAGATGAGCTTGCCTGCTGTGGCACGGACAACCTCGGATGGAGGTCAGGACTCAGAAAAAAGAAGTAGGGAGGAAGAGCTGCTTGTGACCAACTTCCATCTGGATCTAGTGCCTTCCAGCCTTCTAGGGGTGGGCCTGGTCAGGGTGCACTGGAGAAGATTTGGTCGCTGGGACCTGTGTAGGCCAGTGTGAGAAGTGCTTCAGTCCAGTAACAGCTGGCCTGAACACATCAGCCTCTAAATTACAGACGTTCTCTTTCTGGCTGTTAGGAGGTTAGCTGTCTGTGACACAGAACGTGGGCTGTCAGCTTGGGTTGTGGCCAGAGCTGCTCAGAGGCTGAAATGAGCTGCATGAGACGCACTAAACCTGTTTACTCCTCACGCCGGTGCAGTTCAGTGCTGCTCTGTGGATGTCTCGTTCTGCAAATAGTTCACATGCTTTTGTCCATCTTGGCTCTGGAGGGATTGGTAAGAATACTGCCACGCAAGGAGAAGGCAGGGCTGGGTACAGGCGAGGGGGGGAAACAGCAATTCCGATAATGCATCTGTTTATCTCGTAGCTGTATCCCTGATGGGTTTGCTTGAACTTCTGGATCCTTAAGCAGACCTTTTCCAGCTGATTTCTGAATGTCCTGAAAGGGGTGATGGGGTCTGTAGTCATGGTGAACGCTGGAGAAACTTAATTTTAGACTCTAGTCCAAATTGTGTACTTTTGAAATTGTTTAAAAGTATTCTGTATGTCTGACTAGAGCCCCCCATTAGATGCAATATATTTTCTTACTACATTGGAAAGAATACATAATTTTTTTCCCCGAGTAGCTTAGGAACTTAAACATGCATAGTTTAGGGCTTTTAGAAGTCTTAAGGTGCCCGTTATATGTCAAAAGCAAGGCAAATGTGTGTGAGAATGTCTCTTCCATTGGAGGGTAAAAAATCCTTCCTCTTTTTTTGTTGCCTAAAAGTACTCTTTTGTTTACACAACTTGGAATATAACTATACCATATTGTGAAATTGCTAAATACTGCCAGATGTGCTATTTTTGTTTCACACATGGCAACATGTCTTCAGCTTCTATTCTTGATTAGTAAGTCATTGAATAGTACATTTGAAATCAGATTGCAAAATGTTATGATTAATGGTGTTGATTTGATGCTTTTAGGTAGTCATGAGGGATTTTCTTATTTCCCAGGGAGTTTAACATTGCACAACTGCTTGTAAACGTTACCACACCTATTTGGTGATGTCGCCGTTAATTACAGTTTGTACCTTGCGTGTCATGTATTTTGCACTTGTGCTGTTTGTCACTCCTTCTGTGTGTGGTTTGTGCTGTGGGAAGCCCCAGGGATCCCCAAGGGGTCATGGTGTGCAAGCCCAGAAATGGGTGCTGGCTGCAGGACACGGTGCTGCAAGGGTTCAGGACTGAAGATAGCCTACAACCAACTGTAAAGCAGAAATCACGGCGCTGGTACTTCTCAAGTCTCCTGCGTGTGCTCTATGAAGAACTGGAAAGGGTTGGAGTAGTTGCCACCAGCCTTGATCTGCACCTCGTCTTTGGTACAGACAGTAGACTAAAGGATGACAAAGGAGGTTTCCGGTGGACTCCTTCCAAGAAACTTCTCTAGACAATCAGGATCTCTTCATTTCCCAGGAACTCGGTGGAGACCCTGTGCAAACTGGCCCGGACACCTCAGCTTCCAGTCTCACTGCTAACGTGCCTTCTGCACTTGAGCTCTCTCAACTTAGCAGCATCTCAGGAGACCTGTAAGCATCACTGAACTTGATCTTATTCTGAACAACTGTCACTGCATAAGTCATAAAGCTGGCGTCTGTTTGTATTCCTGGTGCTGGATGTCACCCTCCTGAGTGGATGTGAGAGAGTCTTTGAATTTTGCTTCTGCTTCGCTCGGACGTTTTGCTCTGCAGCCCCAGAATGGCCATGAGTGTCTTTGTCTCTGCGCTCCCTCCTCCATCCTCTTGACTTGGCCAAGGTTTCTCCTGCTCCTTGCCCCAGAGTGTCAAAATGAGCTTGCTGGCCTGCTGTGCTCACTGTGTCCCTGCTAGACCTGCCGCTTTTTCCTGCCTGTCCCGCTGCTTGCCCGGCTCCCAAAATGCCGTATGGCAGGGAAATATCTCTAAAAATTAAGTTCTGATGCAGTTCTCACAAAGCCTGCACCGCAGTTCTTTAATGATACAAACTGTGCTCATATACGTTTTCAGTAAAAATCTGTCAGATCACTTTTCTGTTAAAATTCAAGACCTTTTTTCTGATAAAAATGGTTTTGTTGCTTTTTTTTGAAGATGTACTGAGCATTTTTTGAGCCCCTTCAAATTCTGCTATAAAACCTGTTTCGGCGGTTTACAATGTACAAACAGTGCACTGCAAGTTACGAATTGTCATGTCCCAGAAGCCTAAACCTAAGCATTGTTGTCTCACTTAATTCTGTTGGCAAATCTATAAACCGAACCTAGATTTGCAGAATGTATGGACAAGGTAGTGTAGGCATAGCCAGTACAATAATACGGCTTTAATATTAAAACCTCTTCAAAAATGGGTACTTTCTTTTAGGTTCATCGTGAGTCGGGAGCATGTCCTGCAATGAAAAGAGTGCTTGTGGAAATGCACATTTCTCGACTCGCCTTGCTCCACGCCTCAATGCTTTGTGCTTGTTGTCATCACCCCGTTACTCCGTTAGCTGCCAGTCTGAACTCATGGCCTGTGCGGCCTCTCTAAATGCAGGGTGGGATGTTACTGCAGCAATGCGATGTGCAACTGGTTCAGGAACAGCTAAGAAAAGCTAAGCGAAGTAATTTACTGTGCTCTTAGTGAACTTGGCTTTTCTCCTATTCAAAGTATCTCTAAAGCCGCTTCCCAGTTCCTGGGAAGTTTTATGTATATACATGGGTATGTATATAATTTTAAAATAAAAAGAAAGCCAACAGTAACTGTTACTCTTTTTTGCCTGTACAGGTGTGCCACCTGTAACATCCAGACTGCAAAAAAACAGGCTTGAAAGTAAAGAAAAAGAGAACAAACCTGGAGATTTTTAAGAAGTTGCTTCAGGAAAGAATGGTGCTCTGGAATGGAGGGAGCTGCGAAAAAAGAAGGAAGAGAAGGAAGGAGCTGGAGGGACTGGGAGGGGGATACAGGACAGCAGTGAGCGTACGCTGCGAGAAGGGACTGCTGTGACCTGGCAGCGGGCCGTGTGATGATGAAGTGCAACGACTCTCCAGCAGAAGACAATGTGGGCGTACGGCAAGGCTCAGACACGAGCAGCAGACGCGGGTGAAGGATGTCCCGCCAGGACCACTGCTTGCTCTCTGCCTGCCTGTTGATGTTCAACATGTGCAGCATCCACAGGCTCTGCAGGCGCTTAAGGTCACTCACCGCTAGGAGCAAATACTTTCCCGCAGGACTGCTTGTCGCTGCTGCTTGCAGAAGGGAGAATTGCTGCTCTGGTTCAGGGCACGGAGTTCGTGTGCCAGCCTGCGAAGATGCACTTCTGAGTCTCTCTCTTCCCACTGGTTCGGTTGTTGCTGTTCAAAGCTTCCTGATTATTTTCTTTTTGATCCTGTTTGCACTGGCCTAAAAACAATAAAGTTTCAGATTTTGTTCATTTCATGTTACGTTGTTTTTCAGCAGTTGGTGGAAAGAACTGACATTTTATAGTAAGTATCTTGTGCATGTTTGTCTTTAACAGCAACTGCCGATAGATAACGAATCTGCCTAGATCTGCGGGTGAGGACATTGATTTGGGTGATGCACTTAGAAGTGCTGTGGTTTGCATGCCAAACACCCAGGGGACAACTCCTCAGCCTGGCGCATCATACCAGCTGCGTTCCCTGCTGCGCCGCGCGGCAGTCCTCCTCTGCAGCCTTCAGCACGCACAAAGCTGGCACCTCGCAGCTGCGCGCAGCGTCTCGGCCGTGCGGTCCCGTGTGGCAGGAGCAGCTCCGCAAGGCGCGGTGCCCAGCGACAGCGCCAAAGCTCATAGGATAGAGGATATGATATGTACCTACTGCACTTCATACCTGCCTCAGGGGAAATCTCTGCCGTACGGAAACATAATTAAAACCAGCTTAGGAAATCGCGGTGTATCGGTTAACAAGCAGCAGTTGCAAGGAGGAATCCTGCTTGCAAGTCCTTTTACAAATCTGCCAGACAACCACTTGAGTGTCCTGTTGAAATCTGTTGAAGGAAAAGCCCGTGGGCAAGACCTCACAACTTTGTTTTCAGAATGGTTTGAATTGTGCACTGTGAATGGACATGGGGCCCTCTGTTGTTACATTTTATTTTCTTTTCTCACTTAGTTTAAGAGCATAGTGCTAAAATGTAAGGAAGAGAAGAAAAAGGAACAAGTTGACTTTGCACAGCTAACTTTGCTCCTGGCACTTGTGAATGATGGAGTGCATGGCTTGGCAAGGTCCTTTGAAGAAGTACTTCTATTGTAATATTAACTGGAGGAAAGTAACAGTCAACGCTGAGGGCCATCAGGCTGCTTCTTCTGAGCTGCTTCTTCACTGAAGTGACTTGGAGTCTCAGTTACTCTCAAAATTCAGATTTCAGTGTACACATTGCTTAGCATTTGCCTAAAGGGAGAGAGGGGCTTTTTGTTTTCTAGAATGGCTAAGGGGTGACTTTGCACGGTGTGGAGTTCCTGATTCTTAAATCTTCTGTAGCCTTTAGACCCACTGTTTGGTACTTGTGATTCTGAGTGTTGAGGGTTTTTTTGGGGTCGTGTTTCTGTTTTAATTTGGGGGGGGGTGTTGGTTGATTGTTTTGGTTTTGTGGGTTTTTTGTTCATTTTTTTTTAAGCTTATTTACAATTTTGGGGGCATTAAGGGATTTGTGTGTGTGTGCATGTGCAAGTAAATATCTTAATAATGTATTCCTATAGCTTCTTGATATGTTTTTTACCCCTATAGTTTTAAAATGGAAAATGATCTAGGACAGTCCCATTTCTTGACCCTTGTGAAATACAGCTTCATGAACACAAGTTCCAAAAGTGTTCCGTCTTAGAAATCCTTTTAATGCCTCATTTACTAGAACTTTGTATTCCCATATGCATTAAGTGTTAGGAAGTTGTTTTTTCTGAGGATTTGTTTTCAGGAGGGACAGCGTGCTGAGAAATTTATACACAAACTTTCAAGTGTGGGAAGGGCACTGCGCCCACTGGTTGTAACGCCGGTAAGGTGTCTCTCACCGAATGCAGATTACCTGCGTGTGGAGCTGCCGTCTGTCCTACTGCATGCGAAATGCAAGTTGCTGGCTGTTGCGGTGGTGGTCATGCTGGTGCAGCCCTGTGCACCAGGCTACGTCTCGGTCTGGCTCCTGCAGGGAGCTTGCTGGTCCTGTCCCTTGGTCTTCTGCAGTGGGGAGGTGGGGGATCAGCTAACTGCAGACAAATGGCATTTTGACAACGCAAGAGATTGAAAATGTGTACTTTGTAGGGTCCCTGCTGCATTTTTGGAAGGAAATGTTTTGCAAGGAAATATTCTTCAGGTGTTTTCTGCCTTGAATGGTACTGAGAGGTGGGGTGGGACTAGCTGGAGAAGCTGGTGGCCAGGACGTGTTGTGCTGTGAGAAGTCTGTGTGGGTTTAGTAACAGAGAAGTGGAGATAAAGCCTGACAGCAGCCTGCGGGGAGGGGTCAGCATGTCTGAGGTGCTTTCCCGGGGCTGTTCCTGGGGGCAGGCGCGGCGATGGTCGGTAGGGCCCCCGACCTCCAGCTGTGCTGCCACCAGCCACATGCTGCTGAACGTCTCCACTGGTGTTTCCTTGAGGAACGGCTGGTGGGGCGATCTCTCTGAGATGGTGGTGTTCAGTGGTGATCACCTGAGCCCAAGCTACCTGCAGAAAAGGTGTTGGGGGAAGAGACTCCGTAACTTACAGAAATGTGGTCTGTCTCGCTGCTGCCAGTCCCAGTCAGGACGACTGTGGGAAATCATTAAATCTTAATGTTGTTGCTCCACAGCCCTTCACTTACCATCTTTTCCCCTCCACCCTGCTCTCCCTTGTGTCTTCCAAAAGCGTCAGAGTCTCCCGGCAGAGCCAGCACGGGACCTGTGGTGCTGGCGGTGACAGTGGCGGTGCCGGTCTGCGTCCTCTCCCTTGCGGCGGTGCTGGCGGCATGCACCTGCCAGGGCCAGCGCTGCACCCGTGGCAGGGTGAAGCAGCCCAACGTGGAGGAGCCCCTCTCTGAGTGCAACCTGGTGAACTCCGGGAAGACGCTGAAGGATCTCATCTACGACATGACGGCCTCCGGCTCTGGCTCTGGTACGTGGGGGCTGCCCAGCCGCCCTGCCCGCCGCCCTCGCCTCGGCGCGGCTGCCATTGCTTCGCTGCCAACTTTCGGAGCAAATTTTCTTGATGCTTAAACCAAAGGGAAATGTGCCACCTTGCTTGTAAGGCGACGAAGAACATTGCCTGCTGGGCAGAGGGTGCAGGTGGGGGTCTTATCTCCGAGGCTTTTACACTGGTGACAAGTTTTATGTCAAGGGAGGTTTTGTGCCGATATGCTTGGCCACACCTTACCGTGGCAATAGGGCTTTGTTTGCTCTTTTTCTGTCAAATTACAAAAGTTCGATTCTTTGTTTGAATGGAAGAGTTAAAAAAGTTAATTCAGAAGTCAGTTTCAAGTGTGAAACAAAACATTGCTGGCTGATGTGGCATAGCGGATAATAAAAGGTACTAAATTTAACTGAATGAGTCAGGATGCCACTCCTGAAAGTTTTATAGCAGTGCCAGAATAACGTTACTCCAAATTCCTGTTTTGAGCAGAACGCCAACCTTTTTAATATTTTTCCCATTTCTGATATCCTATCTACTGTGATGCCTCCATTGCTATTGAGAACTTCTTACATCAAAGAAATGCAAAAATGAGGTGGGAATTCAAAAATTCCAGCTCATCAGGCTGGTGGCATGTCTGGTGTGTACAGCCCAGCTTTCTGTAACTAGAATTTTTATTTACTTGAAAAATACGTAATTCATGCTTACTTTTATTTATAAGTGAAAAATTTATAAATGGTGCTTAATTTATTTTCCGTGAACTCTACATACCTTTCAGGATTGATTTATTGTACTTCCCTAATGTTTTTTCACAGATATAATGAGTAGACTTTGGCTCTATTTTCCCTGAAGTTTTAACTGTTCATAGACATCCCTGAGCTAATAACAGGGCTTTATTTGTGCTGACCCACAGTGGAAGCAGACAGAGCCTCACGTGCACCGGGGCAGTTTGTTCTGATTTCAGCCAAATAGCGAGTTTGCTCCCCTCTGCCTAGAGGCGACTCAGGGGTTGGCCACAGGCAGCCAGGACAAGCCTGTGTAAAGGCAGTAGCAGCTGCAGAGTGTGAGGGCTCTGTTGAGGAAACTGGAGGGAACATTTGAAGAAGTTTGAAAAAGCTGACCTTCAAACTATGATTTTTCCCGCCGATTATTTTGCTCTGTTAAAAGCAAGGTTGTCTTGATTTAAAAAAAAAAATAAAATTCTTTGTCTTAATCCCAAACAAATACAGTATCAAATCAAATGAGGCAGGGTTTTATGGCTAGCAAACCAAAGTGGAACTGCTACGATAATTTATTTTTCTTTTTGAAAATTTCAGCTAGAACAGATCAACTAATTGACTGCAAAACAAACTGTAGTCCGTATCAAGCCAAATTAAATAGTTCAGGCCTGCCTTTTTATTTTTTTTTAATGTTTTTTAAATTTATTAGGGAGGTAGAGTTTGGGGAAAGAAAGGTACCCGTGTCATATGGGTCTCCTGGTTTTGCTGGAAAATACACCCGTGTAGTGGTTTACTGAGAACAGTGGGAGGGGAAGAGAGCGCTGGCTTTGGGGCAGGGCTGGTAGACGTGGCGCGGCAGAGTTGGGGGCGGAAGCCCCTGAAGTCTGCCGAGGACGTGGCAGGCGATGCCCGGCGTGGGGACTGGCGGGGCTGGGGTCCAGCCGCGGCGTTTGCCAGCGCACGGTTATTGCGGTCTATCGTGGCTTTTTACACGCTGGCCACGGCCAGTCTTTTTTCCTTTGTCAACAGAATAGCAAAGCTGGGCTTATTTTCCAGGCAGGCCATGGTGTACACGCCAGTTTTTCAGACCTTTTCTGTTTCTTTCACCCGCCCCCTTATCTGAAGGGTATGTAATTCCTGTTGTGACCCGGACTGGGTTATGGCTCTTGAAGGAACCTGTGGAGCTTGTCCCCAGTGCGAGGGGGGTTCCCTGGTGCCCCTTGGCAGAGTGACCGACGCTAGGCTGTCACTGGCACGCACCAAAACCTGACACTCTGGTCTTCAGTCTGCGCGGAGCTGGTGGGAGTGAGAGCTCGTGCCTGACTTTTTTCAGGACTGAGATTGTCTGTTGTACCTAGTGGCAGATGTGATGTACACTCATCTGGCAAGTAACATTAAAAAATATGATTGTGGGAGATTTTGGTTGGGAGAGGATTTTCCCGTGGTACTCTTTGAGAGCAAAGTCACAAGTACAACTCACTGGAAAGCCTCTAACTTTGTGATTTAAAAATCACTGGTGAACTATTTCACAAATATCCATCTCTTCTTTTTAAACTAGGTTTACCTCTGCTCGTACAAAGAACAATCGCAAGGACTATTGTCCTGCAGGAAATTGTAGGAAAAGGCCGATTTGGTGAAGTCTGGCGTGGAAAATGGTGCGGGGAAGATGTAGCTGTGAAAATCTTCTCCTCCAGAGACGAGCGGTCCTGGTTTCGGGAGGCAGAAATTTATCAGACGGTTATGCTGAGACACGAAAACATCCTGGGCTTTATTGCTGCTGATAACAAGGGTATGCTGCGAGTCATGTGTGAAACCCCGGGTGTCTATCGCAGAATTGCTTTCGCTGCCCCCGCTCCCATCTGAAATGCCACTTTGAACCTCGCAGCTGTCCTGAGCTCCTTCCCGGTGGGGCGGCCGGCAAACTTGTTTGTTTGCATGCCTGAGCTGGCCACAAAACGGGGAAGGCTTTTCCTGGCTAATTTTTTTCATAAATCTGAATAATCTTGCTTCCTCTGGGTAGATAACGGGACGTGGACTCAGCTCTGGCTTGTCTCAGAGTACCATGAGCAAGGGTCCCTGTTTGACTACCTGAACAGAGGCACGGTGACGGTGGAGGGCATGGTCAAGCTGGCGCTGTCGGTGGCCAGCGGCCTGGCGCACCTCCACATGGAGATCGTTGGCACGCAAGGCAAGTGCTTCCCTTCCACTTCTCTTTCCAGTATTCTAAGGAACTTAAGTGTTTGCAAAAGTGTTTATGGGTGATGTAGTATAATAAAGCATTTTACAAACTGTTATACCGCAAGAAACAGTATTGGTGTAACACTGTGTGATACGGTATAAACAGAGAATAGGAATATAATCTTCCCATTTTCACCGTCTGCGCCTCTGTCCACGTCTTTAAGTGGATGTCTGTGGGAGCAGCTGTGCTAAAGGGGAGTGCTAATGAAGGATTTTCTAAACAAATTCGGAGGGTGAACTTACAGTTTCTCATTTTGTGTTTTATTCCTGAAACACAGATATTGGAACAAAAACACCCTCAAGGCTTTTTTTTTAATTTGATGGCATTTAACAGAGCTTTACTTGGTACAAAATAGGCTTCAATGTTTTTTTTACAGGGTATAGCAACAAAGTTGAATAAAACTGTTTTTGCTTCCTTGCTCGTTATATTAAAATTCATACTGTTGTTATCAAAATTGACGTCGCTTTCTCTTTCTGTGAACAGGCAAGCCAGCCATTGCGCACCGAGATCTGAAATCTAAAAACATCCTAGTGAAGAGGAACGAAAGCTGCGCCATCGCGGACCTGGGCCTGGCGGTGAAGCACGACTCGGTGCTGAACACCATCGACATTCCCCAGAACCCCAGGGTGTGGACCAGGAGGTGGGTGAGGGCGGGCTGCCGACCGCCGGCCCGGCTCGCCCCATGGAGACAGCTTCTCTCAGCCCTCTCGGCCCTTTCCTCCGTTGGTGACTTCCCCCTCTGCTTTTGGCGTCCGTCGAGCGTTGGCAACTGACCCAAGCCCTCTGTCCCCGCTGGGCAGATGCAGAAGGCGGTTGCCAGCCCTGGCTCGGGACAGAGCTTGCCAGCCCGTGCGGAGCGCGGCGCGGACATCGTGTGTCGGTCACCCCGTGTGCTTCTGGGCGTAGTCAGGGCATCGCTCCTGAAACACAGATATTGGAACAAAAATGCCCTCAAGGCTTTTTTTTTTTAATTTGATGGCATTTAACAGAGCTTTACTTGGTACAAAATAGGCTTCAATGTTTTTTTACAGGGTATAGCAACAAAGTTGAATAAAACTGTTTTTGCTTCCTTGCTCGTTATATTAAAATTCATACTGTTGAATTTTACTGAATTCATACTGTCACGCCCCTCCCAGCGCCGTGAGGAGTCACGGCGATGTGTGTGGATGTAAGCAGCCACAGCATTAAATTCATCGCCCAGGCCAGATCTCTTGCTTTCATTCGGAATCGCTGTCAAAAGGAGTTTCCCTTTTCCCTTTTTCCCGGTAGGACCGGCTGCTGCCTGGCCCTGGCATGCAGCAGCACAGCTGCAGTCTTTTGTACGAACTCCCTCGAGCAAACTGACCTTTGTGTATTTTAAAGGTATATGGCTCCTGAGATACTTGATGATGTGATGAACATGAACATCTTCGAGTCCTTCAAGCGTGCAGACATATACTCTCTTGGGCTAGTATACTGGGAGATAGCCCGAAGGTGCTCTGTTGGAGGTGAGGTTTCTGGCCTTTTCATTTTGCAATCCAGACCGCTTTCATCTTAAATAGAACAAAAGCAATTGTCTATGTCCCTGCCCCTGCACTCTCAGTTATCTTGGCAGCATGTGGTGGTAGAAGTCTGTTGTGGAGCAGTTGTTCGAGGCGGCCCCAGGTGTTCCTCTGCTCTCTCTCATTGCCTGTAAAACCAAACAATTAGAGTTTATTCTGGAGCAGCTACTTTGGATTTTGTGTTACCTACGCAATAAATCTTTCCTAGGAATCACTGAGGAATACCAGTTGCCTTACTATGATGTTGTGCCTTCTGATCCTTCGATAGAAGATATGAGAAGGGTAGTTTGTGAGCAGAAGCTCAGACCAAATATTCCAAACCAGTGGCAAAGCTGTGAGGTAAAAGCAGTTTTCCAGTTTATTACAAAGCATGTTTAAATTAAGACAGAATTTTTCAGTGGGACAAAGGGAACTCCATGTCCAGCCTCTCTTGCATTTAAATGCGTTTCAGATGTCTCGCTCTTTTTCAGCTCCCGGGTGAATACAGAGAAAACTGTCTTTGCACCAAATGCTGAACTCTCTGGAATATAGGTCTTAATTTATGGTATTGCTGTTGTATTACCATTTGAGAGCGCTGTATTTTATCTTCCAGTATTGCACTTAAAAAAATTAAAAGCAGGAGGTGACGGTTTTATTCTTGACCTGTTCTTCTAATTTCTGATTTGCAGGCGCTGCGAGTAATGGGCAGGATAATGCGCGAATGCTGGTACGCCAACGGTGCCGCGCGGCTGACCGCGCTGCGTATTAAGAAGACGATTTCACAGCTCTGTGTGCAGGAGGACTCCAAAGCCTGACAGAGCTCCCTGGAGGAAGAGAGGGGAATGAATTCTTCTGTTCGTCTTTCAACATGTGATATTATTTTTATTTTTGGTCTACCTCACATAACGTGGTTCAGTATTTAAGTGCCCAAACCAGAGCACTGACATCCAGCTTCGTATTTGGCCACTGGAAGGGGCAGCTTTGACTTGTAGTTCATGTTTTATACAGCAAGTCAATGACTTGCTTTGGTTTTCTAAAGTAAATTAGACACTAGGCTAATTGCAGAAAGGAGCTTAAAACACCATGACAGTGTAAAAATACCTTTCGCTATTGCGCTTTTTATCCTAGTCAAACCCCAAACGTATTGGAAATAGCTGATATTGGTTAAAGCCTGTTTGCAAGGGAAGCCACACGTTTTATCCTCAAACCAAGTAAAAGACCAAATTTAATCAAGCTTTTAACGTATTTTTACGCAGGAATCTGAAAAGGGGCTGTCAGTAGAATGCATTTTTAAATACTATATTTATCATTATAATTTGCTTGTATATTGTGAACAAAAGCATCTAGTCAGTTTTTTATTGTTTTATTTTTATTGTCTTGATTTCATATACAGTATTATAGTTATGATTTGGAGTTATTTTACTCTGTCCGTTTGTTCATTGAATATATTGATCAAGGGACAATTTTTCTTTTTAACAATCAGCATGAAAGATAATAGAGGCAATATTTTTCCGATAGACACGTAGGGATGGAATGGGAGAAATTCTACCTAAACTGAGAAGGTATGGATTTTTAAACAACATCTTGCCAATCTGTCACTGCTAACATTTTTTTAGTGCCTTTTGATGTTTTAGGGGGAAGCTTTAACAAAATTAATTGTTGGAAAACAGTTGAAACCTGGCAGAAAGGTTCGTTTCTTGTTGCAGTGACGTACTGCGCAGCCCACCTCACTGTGTCGACCGGGAACCGCCGCTGCGGCGTTTAGGAACGGCAGAGCTCCTGCTTGAGGCTGTATGCCGGAGCAGTGCCCGTGACTTCGGGAGGTTTATGTGCTTTCTACCACCCTCGCTTTTGCCGCTTAAAATTAATGTTTCAAATGTACCTGCACTCTGGACTGGATCACTGTTTGCCGTTGTCTGTCACGGCCTAGGGACCTGTTGAAATGTAAATTTAAAGCGCTGGTGTCCTTGCATGAAGCCAATACAGCCTGTTCAGAGGTTTCATATGGATTTCTCTAATAGCACTAGGTTGGTGAAAAGTATTAACATCTCTAATTGTATTTCCATAATACTGCAAGCTATAAAAAGCAGGGTGTTTTTTCAAAATTCACTGATGTTCTGGCATTTTGTGAATTCTGCCCCACTCTGTGGTCCACACGTTTGAATATAGTGTTCTAATATTTTTAATAGCCAAAATTATACATTTCATAATAATACGGTTCTTTAAATGTTTCTAAATCCAGGTGGTCCATGGAAATTAAACCCATAGATGTTTCCAGAATAGCAAAGCTTTGCAAAAATTTGGTGTAGCGCACACAGCTCTGTGCAAGTAAGCTGTTAGCTAATTATGGTGTTTCAGATCAATCTTTCAGATGAAACCTCTTGAATTGGGGCTCTTACGTGGAAGAATGGGTTAAACTTTTACTGAGTGGGACGGTCAGTAGTATTAGTACTCCATGTTTCATCCTGACACACACACTCTAGGACATTATGGACTCTTCATGGATGTTAATTGCCCCGTAAATAGGCTCTGATGCAATTTACTTGTTTGCATTA
>NW_008824058.1:802626-805710 GCF_000699105.1 Pygoscelis adeliae
TTTGTTAAATAATGCAAGTCTTTGCTTCGTTTTATGGTCTGTTAACCGAATGGTGGCGAATGTTTCTACTAGATTGCTAGTAGATTTTTTTTCTCATTTTGTGAGATGAACTTTTCAGAATTGCTTTAGCACTAGGGAAGGTGCTCAAAAGGAAACAGTCCGTCTTTCCAGAGCTCCCAGTGCTTGCAGACCCAGTTAGCTCTTGTTCCAAGAATGTTTGTGAACAGCCAGAGTAGTGTGTCAAAATATGCATTAAAACCAGTGCTTTAGAACAATTAACAACAAAAAGAATGTATCAAAGCGTGAAGTCTACTGAAGTGACAGAGCCATCTTACAGGGTGACCTGCTGGTATGGGGTACCCGTGAACAAGTAGCCTGAGGAACTCCGAAAATGGCTCCAGTGTATTTCTGAACGTCTGCTCCTCGCAGCGTGATGCAGTTGCACAATCACAGCACTGCTTACCAGTGCTGTCAGTCATAAATCATGAAACACAAATAGTTACGTAAAATAACACTGAACTAACTGAAGGAAATAATTTTAAAACAAAAAGTACTGTAGTGTCAAAAGGAGAAGGCAACGGAATGCATTTCATCCCAAGTACACCGGCCCCTATACTGACAGCAGGTATGGTCTCTGTTGTTAGCAGGACGGTCCGTGGTTGAGCAGGTTCATGACTGTTCAGAGGGGAGCAGAGGGAAGAGTGGTGTTTGCTGAGCGGTGCAAAGAAACCATCTCGATAGCAAAGTGTGTGATGTTTGCAGCAGCCTTGATGCGTTGAGACTCATTAATGAAAACTTGATCAGTTGCTATACAAAATGCAAGATGATGACGGGACACCATTAGCTTCTCTTATACCACTTTTAAAACACGTTAATTTTTTTGCCTAAAATGGAGGCATCCTTTGAACTTCATGGGGAGAGTGATCAGGATGGTCTCTAGGGATTTTTCTTCCATTTTAAATTCACTCCTATGCACTTTTAATCTATATTATCCTTTGAAAGTATCTACGCCCTTGAAGTCTATCTCATAACTGTTCCTGGGGATTCTTTCCCTGTGACTGGGTTGCGTGGTGGAAGAATTTGGTGTCTGTGCAGAAGCTCCTCTGGGTCAGGAACCGTGCCAGACTAAAGTCGCGCTGTGAAACTAAAAACGTGCTTTTTGGTGTACGGCACTTTGGTGACCTGCTCTTGGGGCAGAGCTGGGAGACGTTTAGAGGAGGGTTTACTGGGTTACACGGTAGTGAACCGGCGATCAGGGACGGTGCTGCCTGCTCCTGGCTGCGGATCCGGCGCTGCTACCGCTGCACTGCTGGTGGCTGCTCGGGTGTTTCTTGAAGCTCTCCCCTGCTCCGGGGACCGAGGTGCGGTCTGAGCGTGTTGCGTCCACTGAAATAAATGTGCTCCCTGCCTTCGCGAGGTTCGGGCGGCTGTTGCGGTGGCCTTACGCCACAGCACGCCCGGTTTTTATTTACACCGTGGTGTAATGAAATGGGGCAGGATGTGCAGGGGGGAGCTCACCGGCACAAGCCTGCGTTCCTCTGCAGTTCCTCTGCGGTCTGCCCTGGGGTACAGCCTGCTCCCCTTGCTTTTTTTAGTTTAATCTTGCTTCGGACACCAGTGTAACCACCATGAGTAACTTCTTTCTAGTTGTAAATGCCACTTGCTTTTTCCTATCCATTTGGTCAGTCTTATGTGGTGACGGATTTTTAGGCTATGTTTTTTCAGTTTCCCTCCTGGAGTCTCTGAAAATTGTTGAGCAACCCTGGAATCTGAAAAAGACCCTTTTGGTGCCAGGCTGGGGAGGTGTGCGAGGGAGAGGATGCTCTGCGCAGCTGGACGCTGGTCTGATTCGGCTGCGCCTCTCAGGTCAGAGCTCCAGCCTCGGAAATACTTTAAATCTTTTCCTGTGCATATCTCACGGCATGAGATGTTATGGTCTGTTTGCCCTAGCTTTTCGCTTAGCTCAATATTTTTGCACTGGTTTTCTTTTTTCTTTTGTTGTTGAGAGGTAAATGTACATTTTAGCAAACTAGAGTTAAACATAACTGAGCCAAGGGGCTGATGTTGTACTGGGCCTTAAGATGTCTGTAAACTGTATGCTCCTTTAAAAAAAAAAAAAAAAAAAAAAAAAAAAAACAAACCACAACAACCCCCCCACCCCCCCTTGTTTTAGTGACCTTTTCCCTCAATGTAGATTTGTCCTGTTCAAATTTAAGAACAGAGGTTATACTGAGACACTTCTTTGCGGTTTTAGGAAGGCTTAGGTTTCTTGAGGGGTTACTAATGTTCCTGCTAATCTTCACTTAAAGCCCAAGTTCTTAAGCTCATAGAAATTTTCAAGCTCAAAGATGCTCAAGACCAGTCACGACATTTAGCCTCTCCTAATTGATGCTTCTGGTTTGGGGGAGTTACTAATTTTTTAAAATTCACTTCTAATAACAACCTAAAGCTTAACGCATGGAATATGATCTGAAAAGGAAACTTAATTAACATTTTCTCTAGCACCTAATTTTTTTTTGTTTCCTGAACTGCTCCCTCCAAATACCCCGTGAGAAATTAGAACTGTAATCTCTTTTGCACTTTGCTATTTTTATAGTAATTTGCACTTGACCAAGATCGTTCCCTCATGTAATCCTATAATGAATCCTATAATATTTTAGTCATTGTTATGTCACTTTTTTGGGGAATACATTCAGGAATTAAAAATCAATTTGTTTAGAAGCATATCTAGTCCCTACAACAGGTCTTAACATTGAACAGAGCAAGATCCTCTCGTGGTCCCTATCTGCCTGTATCTCCTGTGACCATTGATGGGCCCAAGGATGTCCCCAGCACATCCTTGCTAACGGGAAGGAAGTTTTTGTGTTTCCCATTGCTGTTGAGAACGATATCTTATGAACTGCCTCACCACTACATGGACACGTTTAGCACCAGGACTTCTGTCTGTGGCAGGTAATGCTTCTGCAGGGCTCCCACCCGTGTGGTAGGTTTCATTGTGAGGACGTGTGGGAAGACGCTCTGTTGCATTATTTGTGGTCTACAGATATAGATGCACAAGCTCATTTTTGTGTAGTGGTGTGTGTT
>NW_008824058.1:805978-832165 GCF_000699105.1 Pygoscelis adeliae
CTTTAACAGGCAGCACAATTTATGAATGTACGGGAAGTAAGCGTAAAGAAGTACAATATATTTCTACAGAATATAAGAAAAGTGCAATAAGTTGTAACCAAAGGCTCTGAATGTATTTTTGGCATAAATAGAATGAATGTATTTTGAATGTAGCTATTACATTTGTGTCTAAATCTGCTGTGGTTTTCAGTCCCCAAAGAGAAATGTGTAGTGTTTTGTCAATCTACAAACCAGTTTCTGAGTTGTCTGTTTTTTAAAGAAGCATTAATATTTCATCTGGAAGTACTGTAATATTTTAGAACTTAGTAGAGCAGTACAATGCTAAAATTCAACCTTCGTATTGTGAAATACTTAATCTAGTGTACACTGCAGCAAGTTATTTTTAAAACTATTGCTAAAGTTATTGCTTGATATTGCAGCTGCCCTGGATGTAAATAATTTGTTTAAATGTTGTATTTTGTATGCATATTTTACATACCGGTATACTTTCAGAAAGACGTGGCAATTTTAATAAATTAAGCACACTCTGCCATTGTGTTCCCGTGAAGTGTAAAACTATTTTTTTAATGTTAATTTTGTGAGGGGAAAAGGTTTGAGGGCTGTTTCAGGTAACTTGTAGACATTGGAGGTTTCAAACATGAACCAAAGCTCTTCCGCCAGCGCGTGCACCCCAGCCCCTCACCCGGCTGTGGCTGCAGGTCTGCTGGGCAGGGGGATGCCCCCACTGAGCACGGGGCTCTCCGGGCTCCCGGGTCTCTGCAGAGACTGGGAAAGGACAAGTTCCTGCTGGCCACCGCTTCCTCAGCTTCCCATCGCCGCTCCCGGCTGATGTTCTGGCAAATGGGGAATAAGTCACGTCTGGAGGGGCACCCTGCTTGCTTTCCGGACTCCTGGGCTGGCAGGGTGGCGTGCAGCGATGGTGCACAAGCTCTGCCTTGCTGTTCCTCCTTGCACATGCTCTTCCTGGTGTATAGCAGACATGGTCATGCATGAAGCATCCAGCTTCTGCTTATGGCTATGTCGAACCCTTATCCTAGTAAAGGAGTCAAACAGGTAGTAAGCACCGGTGCTGAACTGAAGCATTCCCTGTACTCTTGTGCCTCCCTCTCTGGGAAACATGTTCTCTCCCATGCTGGAGAGCAACCTTCCTGAGATAAGGGGTTGACGTCTTGTACCTGTAGGGAGGAGAGCCTGCTCTCAGCCTTAGCACGTTGTTCTTGCACCCGTGCTGATGTGAACTCTGGCTGAGCTCCCTTTCATAAAAGTCCCTGGATCCCACTCTTCCAGCTATTTAGGTTTTCAGTGGTGTAAATCTGAGTGAGACCTGCTCACATACAGGACTTCAATCCTGAAGCCTTGCTTGCTCGAAAATCCCCCTAACATAACTATAACCTAGGGATTTAAGTCAGGCTTCATTCAAATTTAAGGCATGTCGAAATGAAACCCACCCCGCTACTACCCAACAGTATCGAGAATTCCATGGCTTTTGAAGGATACCGTGGGCTTTTATTTTTTTCTTAAAATGATCATTGTATTACAGGCAATTACTTGAGAGTTTGGTCCTTCTGCAACAGACAGTGGGATCGTAAGTGTGCTCTCACTTTTTGGTAACTGGACATTTCAAGGAAGTTTTAATTGCCAGGTCTGGTCCTGGTTATGAAGTGCAGGTTCTGGTTGCTGTAAGGCAAGTTGTGGCTCTGTAGTGGGTCCCCAGCCGAACAGCAGCAGCCTGTGGCTCGTCCGTGAGCGTTGGCTGCCATCCCCTGGCCAGTGCCTTGCCAGGCGGGCGTCCATCGCCCCGGAGAGCAAAATGCTGCACCTCCAGCAGCCTGAGAAATTCCTGCTTCCTCAGAGATTCCCGTTTCCAGCATGCATAGAAGGAGGAGCAGCTCGCCCCTGTGAGCCAGACGGTTGCTTTCCTGCATGGGTGCTGGCCCTGCCTGCTGCATCCCGGCCCAGCGGCCGTCTTGGCACTTGGCACGCCAGCAAAATGCCAAGGGCTTTCACGTGGGGAGAGGTGTTCATGAGAAACTGCTCAGTGGAGGATTTGGGTCTAAAAAAGAAAGGGCTAATTCTTCCTTTTCTTGTTGTCAGGTAAACCAACTCCACAGGAGTCATCGGCACAAACCTGGTAGCAAAGGAGAAGAGCAAGCTCACGAGTCCCTGAAGGTACAGGCTCATGTCCTGCAGAGGATGACTCCTCGCTCATTCCTTCTGCCCTGGTAATGTGAGTGTGGGCAGAAACCCTGCAGGCATCTCAGCCTTAGAAGGATGGATGCTTTGGAAGCAGGCAGCTTTGCGTGAGCTCTGCTCCTAGGAAAGCTTCCCTCCATTTTCTGTGCATTTTAGAGATGGTTAACAGGGAACTCAAATGTAAAGCCTTGCTGAGACACGAACCGCTGCTCTTTTATTCGTAAGGATGCAACTCCTCTCTGAGCTCTGTAGCTGGTGTTTCCTGTCTGCCATGCTGCGAGCTGAATTCATAGTTCAGTTCCTCACAGTTTGAGGACTGGCCTTTCTTTGGAGGCTGGAAGCAAGGGACTATATTTTAAGGTTCTGTCACTTTAATATTAAAGAATTTACTTTAGATATTGTTATCCTAAATACCAGCATGAGTGTAGGATCTGCCATATGACTAGAATCTGGGCTCAAAGTAATTGTAAAGGAAACTGAAAGAAACTGGGATTTTTCCTTGCAATATCTTCATAAAGTTTTTTGTTTTTTTTTTTTTGCAAATGACGTTCCAAAGCATTGCAATGGACTTTGTGTTTAAGTATGTTTATTATACTTTAATAAGCCCATGTTCCAGACCTGGTATATGTCCTACAAATGCATTATTCTCCTATCTCATGCTAAGCCTTTCAATAAAGCATCTGAGGGGAAGAGAGGGGTGCTTTCTGCACTCCAAAGGTGATGGTTATCGACTTGCTGAGAGATTTGCTTCAACTTGCTCGCTGCTGGGGATGTTTGCTAGAACTCCAGATGCCCCCAGGAGCTGGGGAATACCCAGAAGCACTCTTGTTTCACAGCGCTGCCCTAACAATAGCACCTGCCTTTGCTGATTGGAAATTTATTTCCAGTGAAACAGGGAACAAATCAGAGTGGGGTAAAAATGGGTGTGCTGACATTTCAGGCCCTCTCGTGGATGAAGTGGGAGCAGGGTGCGGGGAAACAGCCTCATAAAGCCACCCTGTGCTGGTTTGTGGTGGCGATGGCACAGACCAGCAACAGGCTTCAGGTTCAACGAGATTTACGTGATTTGTCTCATTCTCCTCTGGGCTGGACTGCAGTAGCTGAGAAGCCATAACTTACAGAACTGTGCTACTGGAGGGATGTGGTCTAACTGGTGTCTCATACTAGCAAAATTATGGGAGAGTTTTTAATACGAAATTGATACTCAGCTGAGTTTTTGTGGTGGTGGGGAATGTAATACTAAAATCTATTTTCTTTTAAACCTTTTGAGATTATTTTGAAGAACAAATAAGATGGACACAGATGAAAATTATCTTTTAATGAGACAGGAATATAAATGGGATGCTACAACATGGCGGTATTGCAGTTGCCTGAGGATCTTCTGTTACGAACAAGCAGTTATTTGCTTGTGTGTACATGCAGTGAATGCCCTTTACCTGCTCCTGAGAGGGGGTAGAGCTGCTAAGCTGTGTGCCCCAAATCCACTCCAGTAATAGGTAGCAGAAATCTCCTTTAACAGGACAGTTTTGCTGTGAAACATATTGACCTACGTTTTGCCCCCGCTATCACAAACCTGGTGTTCTTTCTGAAACACCTGCCCCAGTGGTGCACAGGACACCGCTGTGGTGAAATCCTGGAGTGGCGGGGAGTCACCGCAACCTTGGAGTACACCCAGATGGCGGCAAGCAGTCGACTGCATGTCTTTCAGGGTCCTTCCCTACCACGGACCGGCATAGCTCCCTCGCTGGGGGGACACCGAGCTCTGTATGAAATTGTGCACAAACTGCTTATCTTTGTGTCTTCTTGTATGTATATAAAATTTCCCTGTAAGTGTTTATACACATACACACCTGTTCAGCTATATTCTACGGAAACACGCACATCTCTATACTGCATTGATAAAATTGAGGGGTTTGTTGGATTTTTTTTTTCCCTCCAACATTTATTTTCCTTCAATGTACTACTGAGCCCTTGGTATGTATTTGTTTAAAAACAAACTGTACAGATATTTGGCATATTTCTGGGTTGATGCTCATGTTTGATTCATTATAAAACACCTTTCCGATTTCATTGGTAAGTTAAATGAGAGGTGCTGGAAATTTCCTGGCTATAAAAGAGTCACCGAGATTATTGCTCGGATGATTATCTTACACTTCTGCAAGTGTTTGAAAATCTAATATAAAATCATGGAAACTAAAGTTATGTAAAGGTTAGGAATCTAAACTTTCAGGACAATTCCAACCCTCAGCAAGAGGCTTGTTGTTCAAGACTTCTTCAAAATCAGCCCTATGCTTCATATCTTGGAATTCTGAAAAATTTGTTTTGATTAGGAAAGCAGAGAAGAGCACAGGGGACAGATCAGCAGCTATGCTGAGAGACATACAAGGCGTTACTCATTTGGGTACTCAAACCGTTATTCTGAGTCATTGCATGGCTTACCAGCTACTTGTCAAATGGAAAAGTTGGTAGTACAAAGGACTAGCTACTTAAAATAGCTCCTGTGGTTTGTCTACATGTTAAAGTGTGACAATACAAAACCTTATTCTCTTTTCATTAAATGTATATAAATCCTTCCTAAGTCTGTGATCGTCCACCCAATTATTTTAATGCAAAACCAGTCCTTTAATGTCACAACAGTTTTGGTTTCCTTTCAGAAAGCTAGAAATTCGTAGTTCAAAGCAGCTGCGTAAAGAATAGGAGAAATGGTTAGAGCAGAGCCTGAATGTCTGCAAGGAAGCGCAGGGCCTGAATGAGCACGGGAAAGCCAAGCCCAACCTATGGAGGTAACGACACCGAGAAAGCAGCAAGCTTGATTTGACAGATAATGTTGCAATCAAGCAGCAGCTACTCATCATGAACGAGCTACCCCAAAGGTGTCTCAGGTCTCAGCGTTGCGGTCCTTCAGGATGGTGCTGAGCCCTGAATCCAGGCCTGAGGACACGAGTCGGAACTGTTGCAGGGCAGCGGGCACGAGCAGAGCCAGCAGTGCCTGCAGTGCCCAAGCTCTGTTTCGGACCAGTGCTGCTCCTGGGAAGTGCCGGAGAGGCTGGTACCTGCTCTGATGTGCGTCGGGGAGTCCCTCTGTGGACACCAGCGCTAGAGATACTTTTGGGAACTGGGGTGCCTGTAAAGAGATAGGGAGCTCTGGGACTGGAGGGGCAGAGACGGGAATCGACCAAGGACTAGATGCCCATGGAGGAGCAAGGGAGCAGGTCTCTGGGGTCTGAGGATGGAAGATGAGAATTTTCTGCTTTCCCTCTACAGAAACTGGTAGGAGAAAAGGAGGGCCCTGCCGATGCGTTTTCTCTGCTCTTCCCTTTCCCATCAGCAACTCCCTAGGACGATGGCTGTCAGCATGGAGGAACCAGCGCCGGGTGTCTGCCCAGAATGCGTCAGCACTGTGGGCACGTTGGAGGGGACCAGAGGGATGAAAGGAGAGTGTGTTCATAGCACCATATCACTAGTCCTCCAACAGTAACAGCATGTTAGAGAGGTTTAAAGTGCAAGATAAACATTATCTGACAGTGCTGCTTGGCACCTATGTGTCTCTGAGTGTCCTTTGCTTGGGAGTTTAGTGCTGAGCTGGACTCGGCTGAAAACCCACAGAGGCCCCTCGTCGGTGGTGGGCAGCCACAAGAGCAGTGTTGATGCACGCTCCTGCTCTGCCTCTCCAGGGGGTTGCGAACAACTTCTCTACCGCACCACCCTGGGACTCCCGCCTGCTCCTGGAGAGGACACGAGGCTGCCCATCACCCTTGCCCCAATGGCAGAGACAGCACCGTGCTGGGGAGGAGGCTGGAGTCGAGCATCCTTTGTGATCTCCCTGGACACGCGTGAGCATCTGCCGTGGGCAGCAGGGTCTGACTCACGCTTCTCTTCTGCCTTCGGCTCGGATTCGTGCAGATTTGGGTCTGGCCAGCAAGACAGCAGTCGGTCTGTGACGGACGGGGTGCGTGCAAGGGGCACGTGGCTGGCGGGGGTGCAGGGGTGCATGGCATCGCCCAGGGGCCGGGGCAGCACCTGGCCTGTTGGCGCCGATGCGGAGGGCGGCATGGGGCTGCTGGGGCAGCTTGGACCAAAGTCCTGCTGTTTGCTCTGATGGGAGATTTTATTTGTTTCTCCTCTTGGCTTGTTTGGAGATGAGTCACTTGGTTTCAGAAACGTACGAGAGGGTTGCCTGAGGAACTGAAATGCTCTTTGTTTGTTTTTAAAGGCACTTAGCAGGGTGATTGTGAGCAGGAAAAGGGGAAGAGGCTTTGAGTCACCGCGGTCCCCACATTACTCAGCGTGCTTTAGCAAGTAAGCAGATGTCATCCCCGAGATACAGCTTACTTTTCTCAGGAAAAAGGAGAGAGCTGTCCCTCTGCTGTACATTGCTTTTTAAACTTTTTTTTTTCTGAATGAGCACCACAGAGGAGGTGAGAGAGACACAAACTGTGAGCAGGGTCAGTGCCACCCCTTAACCTGGAGGGGTTCTCCCTGGATCTGTCCGAACGCTCATTCTCCTTCTCGGAGGCAAAGGATGGACATCTAAAATCATCCCCGTTGTGCTGCTGTGACACGCAACACATATCTGTCCCCGTCTGTCTGCCAGGAGAGCCATGGGGACAGCAGGGACTCCACACATCAGCCATAAACCTTCCTCCAGGTGTGTGGACCAGATGTTTTCTGACAGGATATTTCTCTGTTGCAAGATGCTGGTTTTTTGAGGGATGAACGTGTAAGATGGGAATGTACCAACATTTCCGCAGTTCAGGGGAATGAGTGGATCCTCCGGAGCGGGGGGAGCCCCGTACTGCTGTTTTCCTGGCACTGGGAGTTCCTCTGCTCCAGCAAACGCCTTCCCAAGCTGGCCAGGAGGGCAGAGCACGAGGGAGCTCACGTGTGACGTGACAGCAGCAGCAGTTTAGTGTAAAGAGGGAACATTAACTGGAAACGTGAACTGCTGTGGCACTGATAGCACTTAAAGACTGAAACAGTTTGAGCTTGGGCCAGAAAATATATTTTTTTTCATTGCAGATATCTGCCAAATATAAAAATGTTTCAGTGGCCATATTTTACATTGGTTATACTAAATAATATACACTAACGCTAACCCAGCCTTTGGCTGAAGAAAGGACTGATGTTCCTCAAGATCCCCAGGAAGACACAGGCAGGCAACGTCCTTTAAGCAAACACTCCACAACGTCTGAAGGCTCACTCCCCGAGAGAGTTACAGGCCATTCACGGCAAGGCATAGGACTGCTATGAAGTAAGAATAAAACCAAAACCCCTTTCACTCTTATATCCCAAAGCATTGCCAATACTTCTTCAAAAGAGGAAAATACCATTTTCCTGCCTGCTGTATCACCAATATCTCCTGCAAAATCTGGGTTTTATCTGGCGTTTGTCAGACTACAAGTTGGGTGTCAGGAAGCAGAAGTGTTGGTGTGCCAGCCTTCTCCTCTTTCTGGGTTGACACAAAATCCCACTTCTAAAGCCAGGAGACGTGCACCCATTCAGCTGAGGAAGCCACGCAGGTGACCCGGGAAGGCGAGGCGCAGGGCTGGGGCCAGCTGCCCACGGCTCCGAGTCCAGCAAACGCCGGCACCCCACTTGCCTCTTTTCTTGTCATCTGTGGTCTTGGAGCATAGAGGGGGAAGGCTTCATTCTGCAGATCGGGCTGATCAGTGAATGCCATTTACCAATGGAGTTTATAGATCTGAAAAAACTGACATTACTTAAATATTACTTAAAATAAACTTTACTGAACTAATGAGTTCGTTAGAATGGATTGTAATCTGTACAGGCACTAAGATTGTTCTTGTTTCTGCTTAGATCACACTGGGTCATTGTTTTGGGGTTTTATGATCACACATTGTGTTATGGCTTAGGACTAGGATGGCTTGACTGAGACGCTGATAGAGACCTCCTCGTGTTCCAAAAATGTATTTTTTTTATGCAGTTGGGTGCTTCATGCAGATGCAGGTCTGCCAGGCTGCAGGAGACCTCTGGGTCCATACTTTGGCTGCTTTGGACGGTGAGTGGTCAGTCTCCCCGGCAGTGGTGAAACTGCACCCAGATGGGGTCCCCCGGCAGCGTGCCAGTGGTGATTGCTGCCAGCCCAATGCTGTGAAAATTCCTTCTTGGTGAAAATTTGTGATTTACTTTTTTAAAGAAATTGTTTGTGAGATTACAACAATGTGGAAAAAGTTCTTTAATTTTCAGCGGATGGAAAATTATCCTGCACAGGACATAACTATCTGCCTGCTTTGCAAGGGAAGGCGTTTTCCAGGCTTGATTGTTCCCGTCTCATTTCCAGTCTGGCACTTGCTTTTCCCTCCATTTCGCCTCCCTTCACTGGACAGCCCGCTCTGCCTGGTCACCACCAGCGAGGAGCTGGCTGCCCACGCTGGCAGGAGGAGGGCTGCCTGCTGCAGCCGGCGCCTGGCTCCAGCAGTGCTCACAGCCCCGTGGGCGGCTGGCTGCACCCCCGGGCACTATTGGAAACCCCGGTCTGGGTGGGTGCTGTCCCCTGTGCAGAGAAGAGCCTGGTCGTGTGCCATGAGATGGGTCCGTGTGCTTGGCACGGCGGTGGGATGCTCTCAAGGGGTAGGTTTCAGCTCAGATCTCAGCCTGCCCAGGAGACCGTATGCCCCTGCCCAACCCAGGGAGGGGTCACGCTACGTTTTCTAACCCCCAGGGCTTGCAAGCCCTGCCAGGGCAGACTGGTGAAGGTGAAGGTGTAGGTGAAGGTGGAGTACTCCAGCCAGCGGCCAGATGAGGCATCTCTGCTGGGGCCTGCAAGTGTGGGCGACTCCGTGCCTTCTCCAAGTCATTTCAGATTTCCTCTCCAGCACCGACTGTTTCTGAAGTGATACAGTATTTTTCAATAGCACATAGTATCCTGTTTGCTACCGTTCTTATGGAATATTTCACTTTGCTCCTAAAATTACTGGTAATTTTGCTTGATGGCAAGATGAGGCGTCACAAGATTTAAAAAAAAGCGAGTGAGATCTTTACTAAACAACCAGTCCAGGTACATTGAAACATATGTGAAAATGTGTTCTCCCAGTTGTCCCTTGGGGCACGGCAGAGCACCTGGAAGGACGGGGGATGGATGGACGGACGTGGTTCCTGGCGCTGCGGGAAGAGCAGCCGGTGGCTTTCCTGTGCCGGTGTCATCACCGGACTCGTGCCTACTGGCAGTGCAGGGAGCGAGAGGGAAGGCAGCTCCCCCCTAGTGAGCTGGTGCAGAGAGGGGCTGGGCAAGTAGTAGTAGGAAAATAAATTTACTGTGTCAGAAATATGATTAAAATCAGCCATGCAAAAAAAGCAAACAGAAAAAAAAACTTTGCTAGGAGTTAAATTTTACTTACCTTTTAGTTGAATGGCCCATCCCACCATGCTCACAGTTTTACTTACCCTGAGTTTCTGCTGAGATCGTGATGTGATCTATAGTGCTCTGCAGTCCAAAACTGGGCTTATTTCCCGCATAAGAGGAAACACGGGTTTCTCTTTTTAAATTATATTAATTTAAAAAACTCATTCTGCTTCTTTTGCAATCCCTTACTTAAAAGCTGTTACCTTTTCTGCGGGTGGGCGCTCTCGGCCGCAGCCGGACACCCATCCCTGTGCCTCCTCCACCACCATTTACAGAGGCAGAGCCATTATAAAAGGCATGCAGATCAGCTCTGAATTAAACTGTTGTGACAGCACATACCAGACTGCACTGAACTTCCACAAGGTTAGCAGAGACAAAAATCTAACAGCCCTCAACCCACGGTGATGTGCTGTGCCCTGCAGTGCTGGCTGCTCCCCTGACTCCCCTGCCTGTACCTCTGCCAGCCTTTGCTCTCAGAGCTGGGTGTCCAAGGCATGTATAGCAATACTTTGTAAAGGTGCGTAAGAAATCTCTACTGAAAAAGGAACGTAACGTAAATTTTCATTACTTCTCTTTTTTGAGAGCAGTAGCCCTGCCTTTCCCTCATGAAGGTTCAAATGCCAGCTAGGGTTGTGACAAACTCCGGCTCCTTTGTAAAGTTATTGTCCCTGGTATTTGTCCAGCTATCTCAACTGAAAACGCGTGTGTTTCAGACAAGTCCCATTGGGATGACCAGCCTTGCCAGCAGCTGCTTCTGGCCACCGGCTGGTGGCAGTGCCAGCTGGCCGGGGACACGGTACTCCGGCCGTCAGCTGCAGAGCTGCACGGTGGTGAGGGTGGCTCCCGGCCCCCGCGCGTTTGAGACTTGCCAGGGCCAGGGGCTGAGGCTGCCAGAGCTGGCAAGCAGCACAGCCCGAGGCTCGCCGGTCCTCCTTTTGCACCGCTTACCTGCGGCCGAGGGGAAGCAGGGACAGCCAGCCCTGCTGCCCACCCACGCTCGGGGCTGCTTCCCCTGCTTCTCCATGGAATCCAGGAGCTAGTAATCTGCTAGGAGTTATCAAAACCTAAAGGTTATTAAAAGCCATGCTGAACTGAACAACAGGTCAGATGATAACTGGAGTGAAAAAAGAAACCAGCCCTAAATTGCCAGTGTCATGAATCCTCCCAAATTTATTTGCTGCTGGGACAAAATCCTTTGGAAGAGAGGAACCCCCTGTAAAACTTGATTTTAGAGCGACAGCTGGCCACAGGGGTCGGTCCATGCTCTGGCCACTGCAGACCAGGGTGAGATCCCAGTTGGGATCGCTCTGCTCCAGGGCGGACTGACGGCTTGGCTCCCCCGTAGTGGGGGGAGGCTGCCGGCTGGGTGTGTCAGGTGGGTGTGCAAAGCCGATGCCTTGGGAGGGACCGCAGGGCACCTGGGGTGTCGCTGGCAATTGTGACCACCCCCCCTGCCCGGCTGGGTGGGCTCGGTGCGCAGCGCCCAGCCGGGCACAGCGTGGCTGCCTTCCTGCCTACCTGCCTGCAGCCCCTGCTGTCTTCCTCCGGCCCCGGCCAGCCAGGAAAGGTGCAAGGATGATGCTTGGCAAAGGCTCTCCCTAGCGCTGTGCCTGCCCCTGGCTCTGCTGAGGCAGCCCCTCATGTTCCTTCCCTCAGGCCCTGCGCTTGCATTGCTGTTTGCTCCCAAACCTGCTTTGCTGGGTAAAAGTCATTGCTCCTTACTAAAACACAAACGCTCTGCGGAGGGCATTGCTCCGCCCTTGCTCTGCGACGTTTTCGGCTCCTACTCTCAGGCTGTGGCCTTCAGTTCTTGCTTTCCTCCCTGTGGCTGGGAAGTCACGCACCGACACCGTTATCCCAAGAAAGCATTATTTTCCAGTCTTTGCCAAAAGGTAATTTGAGCAATACAAGGGATGCCGAGCAAGTGAGAGAATGAACAAGCTGAATTCAGGCAAGTGTCTGAAGCAAGTAGTGCTCTAAGGACAAATCATTACAGAGAGAAGAAGCTGTTCGGTGAGAATTGTGCGCAGGAATGGAAAAATTAAGCAGATTTCTTTAATTGCCAAGCCTAATTCTTAACTCTCCCATGAACACAACGCATACCGAGTGCCCTGGTGATCTGCTAGAAGAGATTTATGTAACATGCACCTAAACCACAGGTCACGTGCCTGGCTTTCCGGTCTCAAACTTTTTGATCGCTCGGAGAGGAGAATGTATTTTAGTTTCCTCAGCCATGCTGCAGCATTTAGCAACGCCGTTTTAAATGCCTCTCCACCGACATGGCTCTAAGAAGGCTCATTCAGCAGAACCACAACGCCAACTTCATAGGCTTCGGTGCCGGCCCCGCTTGCGCCGCCGGGGGGGAGCAGGCTCTGCCGATGGACAGCAGGAGGATCCAGCACCTGGCCAACACAGTGGGGACGCTGCCCCGCGGGCGCAAGCAGGTACAGGCTCGCTCCTGTGCTCCGGGAGGCTGATGGCTCCTTTCTGCCCAGAAAGACGCTTGCTGCCCGCGTTTGCAGGTGCGAGCAGAAACGGCCGAGTTTTCCCAAGTGACCGCACAGGTTCCCTGCAGAACCGCATGGCTCCTGATTTCAGGGTGCTAGAGAGATTGCTGCTGGGCGCCTTTAGCCTAGCTGGTCTGGGGATTGCAATGAAATCTTTGCAACACCGGCAGCATGGGAAGCTCCTGAGAGGCACGAGCAGAGAGGTGTTCTGCCTGCGGGGGCTTGGGCACATGAAGTGCTTTTGCAGACGAGATCCTGCCCTGTCTGCATTTCTTCTCCATTTACAGCAGTGCTGCAAGTCAAAAGAGGCTCTTGCTGTCTGGGTGTTCCTTTAAACTTGCATTTACTTCAGTATAGCGGCCTGGCTAGACTGTTCTTTGTTCTGCAATGCTGACAGAAAGCACCTACCATGAGTTATTTCCATCCAGATTTTGGAGTATTTTGCTACAACTGTTGGGGCTGGTTGGGCTGTCTCTCTCGTCTGGGCTTTTCCCCCAGAACTGAACAGCACATTTGTGCACATTTCTGCTCTTTGCAACTGGATTGCCACAAAAGTCTCTCTTGCTGTTGCTGTAAATTGCCAGCTGAGCAATTCCAGCTTTGGTCTATTTGTCTAGCATGAAGAAGCCTAAATAGAAAATGTTTGAGACCCATTATAATCTGAAAGTATTATCAGAAAACTGGTGCATAATATCTGAGCACTTACGGCTTTGCTTTGTTCAGCAGTAGAAACGTGCTTAATCCTTTTCTTTGTACAAGTGTGGGGAGATAAAGGAAAGCCAGAGCCAGACTAATCTTGGGAACGCTGCTGCTGGGTGGCATCCAGCTCCCGCGGCTGTGATGGAGCAGCCCTTTGCATGGCAATTGCTGCTGGCGCAGGGGGAGGCTGACAGTAACGGCTGTGACGTGGCTGCGTCTGTTAAAGATGAATCACAACACGGGCATCAGGCCTGAGGACCGCTCTGCGCAGACCGTACCTAATGCTCACGTGCTGCAGCAGCCGCCCAGGTGTACGCCTGCCATTAGCTCTTTCACCTGGTGTGCGGTTTATTATTACACATGTAGTCTCTCCCCCCTCTCCTTTCTCTCCCCAAGTAAATGCATGTTTATAAAGTAGGGTGTTTCCGTAGGTGTCACACTGTGGCATCGTTTTATACTGCTGAAGCCTGACACATTTGGTTATATTGACTAACCTCTACAAACATTTTAGTGATAATGTAATTCCTTATTCGTGGTTCACTTTTATGGGAAGAATCGATGTTTAACACTGATCCTGGCTTTTTCCAGAGAGCTCTTCAGGCACAGGCCTCCCTAGCCTGAAGCAGAGATCGTGGATGCTTGTGGCCGTGACCATGCACGCATCAGCTTGGAAATGCTAGGCAGCCACCACAAGAAACTGCAGCGATAACTGTTTGCAGTTACCTTAATTTATGTGGGCTTTCTGCCTTTTCTCATAGGTGTTAAGTTTATAAATGCCCACAGATTTTTAGGGGAAAGGTACAAAAGAAAGGTGCGGTCTTGGCATAACAGAGACATGATTTGGGCACCGTCTAGATAATAGTTACAGCATTAACGGGAATGACGGCAATCCCTGGCCTTCAAAAATCTTGGAGCCTCACCCGTTTTAGCATTTTGAAGGGTCCCCACTGCTGGAGAGATGCCCCGGTGCTGTGTGCCCGTCAGGCCCTTGTCCTTCAACAAGAGCGCAAGTGCCTGCGCACCCCGAGGACGGAGCAGCCCAGCCACAGCCCGTGGCATGGGGCAGCTGCACGCCGAGCCGTGGCCCTGGCTGGCCCCTTACTCCCCACAGTGCACCGCAATAAAGCAAGGCGATCCGCAAAGAAGGAATATTCCTTCTCTTATTTGAAAACACAGGGCTGCCATGTAGGTTTGTTTTTTTTTTTTTAATTATGCAAAATAAGACAAGAGGATTGTGGACATTGCAAGAGCAATGGGAGGTCCATCTCTGATGCCCTGTCAGATGCAGGGGTTTTCTTGAGCGGTCATGCCTCTTGTCTTTCCCATTTCTACTGTCCTCAGAAATTACATCTCCAGCAGTTTGGGGAAGAGTTCCCTGCTCCAAGCACTTTTGCAGCCAGAAGATTTTCCTTGGGATTCAACCTGAATTTTTCCACTTGTTCTCATGCTTTTTCACAGCAATGTCTAGCACCCTAAATAGCACCTTCCTGCCGCAGGGTCTTCCAACAGGTATTGCTACAGGGGTCTCCCAGCCAAGTTATTTCTGGTTCCAGACCTCTCTCCCCCTCCAAAGTAGGTGTTTGTGACTTTATGAAAGCTAATTCTGAAGTTGTCAAATTATCAGCCCTGCGCAAAAAAACCCTTGTGTTGCTTCATTTTATATTGTCTGGTGGTAGCTCAGCTCTCGATTTTAACTTATTGCAAGGAAGATTGGATAGCTAGCAGGTGGCCAATTTTTTCTAATAAAGTTGAAACGGGTACTGCATTATTGTCTCCCAGCGAGGATACCCAGACATTTTCTGGAGGTGAACAACTGAAACAATATGATGTGCTAAGAGTACCCATGTTTTTTTTTTATTTTGGAAATACTCAATTTTATATTTAAAAGATTTGGAAAAATGAAAAAAACTGACCTATAGCCAGTTTTCCAGGGCTTAATTTCCAACATAGTAAAAATAAACACAAATTCCTTCAACAACCGCCTCTTGCAGGTTAATGCAATCCTTCACACCAGAATGTGTCGCAGTTGATAGTTTGTCTTGCAGCAATGCCAGTTAAACATCCTCCACGGACGTTGATACCAGACCTGTTACTGTGTAAAATTACTCTCTAACTCACTTGGAAAGTAACTGTAGGGTGGAGGAAGACTTCTTGGGCAGGAGGCAGCACCTTGTCTAAGCTTTGCAGGAGCAGCCAGTGCGCCCAGAGGTCGTTGCTGTTGGCTGCTGACTCTCTGCCTGTGCCCGGCTGAGCTCGCCGCCAGCATCTAACGGGTGGCTTTGAACATGATGATGAGTTGTCTTGCACCCTGGACCTAGCTGCTCTTCCTCCTGATCTGAAAGTTTACGTTCTCGTTTGACTGAGGGAGAGGCTGCATTGGTGCAAGCTGGTGGTGGGATGCTAGTTTTACTTTTTCTCTAAACTGCTGATTTTAGTCATGTGCCTCAAAGAACCATGAATCTACTGACCCTTTTCCACTCCCATGTCTGGTTACAGCTTGCCTTAGCTAGATCCAGCTCCTTGGGCGACTCCTCCACGCCACAAAGGTATGAAGATATTCTTCTATAGTCACTGTTATTTACTTATTCTGCATGAAACGTGTGTCCTGGGAATCTTCCTGTTTAGCAGCCCTAGTGGGATAAGGGTGCAAGGCAGAGAGCGGTACCCAACACCTGGGACGTGCAGGTGAAATTGTGACATTTGGTTTGGGTAAGAAAAGAGCAAGCACCACCGCTGCAACGCCTGATGAGGGAAGGCATGCTGGCACCCTGCTAGCACAGGGAGGGGCAATGATGGGGACACGATTGTTTTGGTTAGAAATACAGAGTGCACGAAGCGTGGCACCCCAGCGTTCATATGCAATTCTGTGTGTTCTTCTTACAGACACCTCATTGCTATATTAAAAGAAGATAAAGAGACGTTTGGGTTTGAAATCCAGGTAAGACTTAAATGACGAGTCAATTCATTAAAAAATAAAACATGGTGCAAACTCTTCAGTGTCACGTCCTCAAAATTAGGCTAAGACAGCATAGAGCAGAGAAAGGTATCTATCAGTTCCCTGTGAAATTTGAAGAGCTTACAGGAATGATACAGAACTAGGATGCATTTCCAAGGATTTTTTCATAGCGAAGGTCACAGATGAGAATTTCTGGCCTTCTCACAAGTCAGGGTGTTGAGCGTAGGAGAAATCTCATCCAAATCCAAATATGAGGCAATGGCAATGCCTTCTTACCTCCATAAGTGAATATTTTTTGGGGGAATTGTGTATGAGAATATTTTCATATAAAAAGAGGGAGATCAAAAAACTCTCGCTCCAAAAAATACCTTATACTAGCATTTTACTACCTCGTTTAACATATATAGACACATATGTATTTTTGAGGTAGCTGTACAGTATTGGCAAGTTTTTAAATAAATGACTGCTAAGCGTGACTTTTTGGGGGCTAAATCATATAGGAAGAAATTCTGTAGATGTAGAAGTCAGTAAATCATCAAATAGGAAAACCAGAATCTTATCAGGAGTACTGCTAATGGGAGATTTTTGTTCTGTAGATTTTTGTGAGAAAGGTAACTCTTAGATCAGTAGGCCTGCTAAAATCCTGGTTATAAATAAAAAATAATCCCAGGAATAAAAGGATGTAGTTTTGGGAGCAGCGGGTTGTGGCAATACCGCAGAGGTCTGCCTGCCGGCGGGACCTGCAGACAGGAGCCTGTTTGAGCCAGTGCCTGCAAGACCCTCCCATGTCGCCCCTCTGTTTCGATTACTGCGGCGGCAGAGTGTCTTCAAAGTGCTTGCCTGTATCTGTGCACAAAGGGAAAATAGTATTTTCAGTGAAATTAGTGTATTAGGAAAAGCTTAACTTTTTCAAATTTGGTTCTGTGACTAATGAGCGGGTAAGCGTTCAGTTCGTGAACAGCGGAGAGCTTTCAGAAGGGAGGATAATTGAGTCAATTATTGGGCTTTTGTATAAATTGTCAGGGCAGATTTTCATTATATGTGACATTCTGATTAAGAATAATTGTTCTTGGCACATTTTATTCCTGAACGTACATTCAGCGTGAGCCCTTCACTAGAAAGTCCAGGCTATGGAAAGGCAGCATCTGTCTGATACTAAGGATAAGCCATTATTTAGAAGCTGTAATTTCATTGCTACAAGTTAAATTTAGGCAAAGCAGAATAAGATGATGTGAAACTCTAGGTCTACCATCTGCAGGGAGCTCATGAGAACTGCAGTGATGGCCGAACGCCAGAGCTTCTCGCATGTTACTGCTTCTTCTCCTACTTCCCACTCACAGACCAGGGCCTGGGGGCAAGACAGACACCGTGCGGCTCCCAAAGTGCCTAGGTGTTTGCAGAGCAGACACACTCTGGTAGCACGTCTCTCCCCTCGCTGCAGCCACCTAAAAACCAAGTTCCCTCTCCAAAACTATGGCCCAGCCATCTTCTGCAGTCCCTGAGGAGAAGGTACACGAGAGGGAAGTCCACCCTCCTGGTTGGAGTGCTTCTCTTGGGGCCATCAGTCACACCCTGGAGATGTCCGCCTCTCCCAGTGGCTCTGGTGGGGACGTTGAGACACCTCTGTCCAGATGGCTCCAGTTAGGTGTGACAAATCCCATCCTGCTTGTCCAGCTCGTATCGCTCAAGCTGGCCCAATCTTCCAGGTTGGTAGGTGAGACCTACCACTCTGAAATAGGTAAAAAAAAAAAAGCAAGTGTGACGGGCAGTGGCATGTCCTCCAAGAACCTCATGTTTCACTTAGTGCTCTTAGTTTAGCCAAAAGTTTTACTGTTGGTCTAAGGGCTGAAATCACTGCATTGGTGTGATTTGGCCAGATAAGCTCTGAACTCACCCGGTCTTCGTCCCTGTTTGTTCCACGTTGACTGAAAAATTTGGGAATCTAACATGACTTCTCATATCTGGGTTAGATGTAGGTTTTCAGGAAGTTCAGCTTCAGTCTTAAATTTTGGTAGGAAGATGCGGCTAAATACTGATATTTGCATGTAACCAAGAAGACAGTTCCTGTCATTGCAAGATCTGGTCAGGCTGCATTGCCTACTTTTGCATTTTTCTAAATATATGTCAGCACTGATAATCACATGATGGATTTATACTTAGAATTACTTAATGTATATTTAAATGTATAAGTCAAGAATAAAAAGCACTTTTGAGGGGATAATGAGTTTATGAGGCCAAAAGAGCAGAAGCAGGTTCAACTCTTCTTGCTTTTCAGTTCTCATTGCAAACCGATCTATCTGGCAGCACCCGCTGACTTCACGCAGCATTCACAATGCGTAGGAGTCAACCGCTTGAAAAGCCCGAGTCACACCCTGCCATGCTGTGGCTGGGAACATGAAATATCCTTCCAGAAAGCAAATTGCATCCATGCTAGCAGATATTCTTGACTGAAGTTACGGAGTTTTTGATAATGAATAACCAACTTGCTTTAAAACCAGTTTTTTTCAAAAACAACGTACAGGCATCTGTCAGGTGTCTGCTGTTCTCTATCATAAGAATGCTATTTCTAATTGTTAGGTTAGAACATTTTGGTGTTCTCACTTGCATGATAATATACCCTGCTCATCACAGCCTTCTCGATTTAAAAAATGTGTTAAAAGACCGTTAATTTTTAAATTGTTTTCATGGCTTTGATATTGGTAACACTGTCGCTTTGGTATTAACAGACTATTAGATTTCCGCACCAAAATGATTACTCCCTGGAGGTATGCACTTGCGTCTGCAAAATTCAAGAAGAAAGTCCTGCCCATCTTTCTGGCCTTCAAATTGGTAACTATTCATGTATTTCCTCCGGCCCTGGGTGGCCTTACCTTGCTTTTCTCTCAGTTACTTTTATTGTAGAGCATGTGGAGGGTGTGCTGCAGATCCTAGTTTTTGCCTTTGTGTATCTCTAACAGGCGATATCCTCGCCAGTATCAACGGTGTGAACACTGGTGGTTTTAGTCACAAGCAAATAGTAGACTTGATAAAGTCTTCAGGGAACTATTTAAGGTAGGCATCCCTCCTTCAAATGGTTTTTAGCTTAATAGTCTCTCCCGCTGGAAGCCAAGAAAGCTTCTCGTGCTACCCTGCAGTCCTGTGCTGTCTCAGAGGCAGAAATCCCTGTGGGTTTGGCTCTGCAGAGCCACGCTCTTACTGCAGGTGAGGATTCGGGGGGGAGAGAGGAGCTCTGGGAAGGTCCCCCAGCATTGCCCCCCTAGTGGTTTTTCTCCTGCCCCTGCCGTGTATTTGCTTGTCTTGCACCAGCGCCGCCGCTGCTGAAGCCAGCCGTGGATGAGAGGGTTCGGCCGGGTGGGGTGCTCCCGGTTGCCACGTGCGGCCGCTCCCTGCGGACCCCACGGCACCGCACGCTGCAGCGCGGTGCGATGCGCTGCGGTGAGCTGCGGTGCGGGATCTGGCAGCCCTGGCAGCGCTCGGCGCTCCGCTTTGGTGCCAACATCGCCTGTTCTTCGCAGGTTAGAGACCATCAACGGGGCCATGTTTCTGCGGAAAATGGAGCTCGAGACCAAGCTGCAGTTACTGAAGGTAACATAATTAATTAGTTAATCCGTTGTTGAACACAGAGGGCTGTTGTGGATTCACTGCTAACGGGGGTAGGTGGGTGTCTGTGGGGCTGGGTGTCCTGGCAGGGGGCAGACACCCGTGTGTCCCTTGCTGCCAGCACCCCCAATTGCAGTCCCTGTAATATTTTCTGTATATTTTTTTGGTAATATTTTCCCCCACGATAATTTCTGTAACTCTCTAAATATTTCCATTTCTGCCTGTGTCTCAGCTGTGCCCAGCTGGCAGGCAATCCTCCCCTCTAAACAGCGTATTTTAATGTACTCTGTATTTAGCAAAAAGGGAAGGCAGACTTTCACAAGCAGAGCTCAAGCTCATTAGCGACGGCACGCTGACAGCACCTCTGACTTGTAGAACTTCTGTTTCCCCATCTGAGACCGAGGCAGCCGGGCTGGCAGCAGGTTTTCGAATGCCAGCACCCCAGGGTGCCTCTTTGCCCGCCCCGCTGCAGCCGTAGTGCCACAAGCGTTGCAAGGGACAGGGCTTTCCAAAGCCAGGACTCGGTCGATCTGAGTGAGGGGTTTTTCCTTATGCCTATGCCAAAACCCTCCGCACAGGAGTATGGTACTTTAAAAAGTGCATTAAAAATTAATCTGGCTAGAATAAACCTCATGCCAAATGGGTTAGACTTGCCAGAGCTGAGCAGCAGGGACAGGGTTTGCCATATGTGCCATTACCTATAAAATGTAAGTCCTGCCACGGGGGTGATTTCATGTTTAGTATTTAGCATGTTTAAAACAATGTTTATTTAATTTGGTTTGTGCTGCATTTATAAGAGTACCGCACATGGTGTTGTAATTTGCCGCGTGACATTGATGCTGTGGATGATGTAAATGGTAGCTGTGGGGGCCGGAGGGTGAGGAAAGGAGGGATCCCTCCCAACCTCCGCCGGTCTGCAGCTGGGGGCGTGCCAAGGGCAGTGTCTGGGTGTACGGGCGATATCTTGGTCACCGTCGCTTCAGCCTAGAAGATGGGCAGGGGCGAGGAGACCAGGGCGAGACCTCCGTGAGCTCGGTTTCCCCTCCAAGGTTCATTAAACTGATGAGGGCTATGGAGGATGCTTTTGGAAATAGCTGGGATGTTTTAGGCATTGCTCCCCTGCAGCTGGCTGTTATTTTCTCTCCGAAGGAGGTAAAACTGACCAACGGGCAGTGGGGGGCTCTTGGCTCTTGGCTGGTGGGAACAGCTGGGAGAGCTGAGCCCAGAGGCCGCGCTGGTACTCCCTTCAGGGTTGGAGCTAGGACAAACCCCTGCACGCCGGCTTGATCTGGCAGGGTGGGAGGCGTTGGGAGACTGGTGCGAGTGCAGGGGCTGCACTGGCTTCACATGGAGCTGCGCATGACTGTGACCCCCGGTGCCCGAGGCCAGCGGGAACTGGGGTGGTGGTTGGGGATGCTGAGACCGCCCGGCTGGCCGGCTAGTCCAGACATGGCGAGAAACGAGCCAGACCCCAGAGCCAGAGAGTTCATCACTGTGAGATGAACTCATAATGAGAACGCAGTAGCAGGATGCTTCCATCCCGGCCACGGTCAGTGCTCCATGGCAAGCCGTTTGGTCTGGTCCTTTAGAAAACTGGATGAAATAACCGTTAAAGTCACCAGAAATGGGCCACCTTCCCACCCCGCCCCTTTCCAGGGAAATTATAAAGCCAAAATCTCAAAATCTGCTGTGAAACGTTCTGTTTCAAGTGGGGAGTTTTTCGATACCAGCTGTTTCCCAGAAGTGCCAAACCCCTGCGACAAGCATCGTTACAGAGTAAAATATGGGTGTGTGCCTGGCCCTGCTCTCTCACACCAGTGTGGCTGCAGTGGAAAGAACCTAATTCTGTTTATAACTGTCTCTGATGCCTCACTGAAGGGCGTGCTTGGTCGCTGCAAACCCCTGTAACCGCAGCGAGACAGTGCCGTGCCCACGAGTGCTAAGCGTCACAGGTTTGGATGTGCGGTTGCAGAAGCGTGTCCTGCCCTCAGGATGCAGCAGCCAGCAGAGCAGCCCGTGCAAGGCACTGCAGCTGGGACACGTGCCCCCTCTGTGCCCACCACCGCCGTGCTGGTGCAACGGGCATCCTGGCAGCCGTGGGCAGATACCCGCTCCGTGCATCAGTTATCCTGATAGCCGCGCCGCTATTATGGTTTAATTAGATGGGAGAAACCAGGACTAGGAGGTGGTTGCTCTTTTGGTTGGGTCTGGATGGGGATAAAGAAAATCTTTAGACAACTCCCCGGCATCTCTTGCATGCAATTTCCTAGGTTTAGTTGAATTATAAATGGCTAAAACCTACTTTATTCAACATTATGTAGAGACTGTAAGAGCAAACTTCTCCGGACTAATTCTCCTTAAAAGCGGTCATTGCTCCCATTTTAGAGGTGAGCCTGTTTTAGTGTTGTAGGAATGCACTTGTGGGAAAGCTGGAGCCACCCCGTATCTCTGATTTGGCGAAGGCTGTCCAGCTGACCTGCGCCTGTCAGACCCGATGCACCAGCTATCTGCCAGATCATGTCCAAATCTGCTAGGAAGTGATTCAGTGAGAAGAGCAGCTGGGAAAAGGCTTGTTTCCCGGTGCCCTTGTAAATCGCTCTTGTTCAGTGTGTTAAGGGAGCCTCAGGAAGAGCCTCCGTGCCGCCCCCTCCTCCTGCTGCTGGGGGGCTGCCCGCAGGGCATCCCGGTGCCTCACCACCCTGCAGCTGGGCCGTGGTTTTCATTTTGTGATTGATTTTTCTGAAATGTGGAAAAGAGAAAAAATGTGAATGCAATAACAGGATTGCCCACGCAAGCTTAGTCTGGTCAGTTTGGTTGTGTAAATGCGTGATTTGGCAGCCTGTCCGGCTGCGTGTCTGGGGTGCACTGGGTTCATGCAGATTACTGGGGAAGTGCCTGTTGCGACCATCTCTGGGCAGAGGTTTACCTGTTGTTGTTGGTGGTTTTTTTTTTTTTTAATCAACTGTGCAATGGTTTATTTTTTACCAAAAGCTGACCTGCAACAGAGGGAAAGAAAAATATTGCTCACCGTTGGCTGGCATGTAGCACTTAGAGGTTGGTAAGGCTCTTCACTAGGGGGTCAGGGGTGGCTAGCTGTGCCATGCCCGCACTGCGCTGCTGGACCCAAGAGCAAGGAGGGGGTGCCTGTTCCTGGAGCTGCGGAAGGCTGGAGGAGGGCAGCCTGCAGGCTGCTGAGGAGGGCTGGTGTCTCCCTTTGCAGCTGAAGGCAAGCAGCACGCTCTCCAGATTTCAGGCTTCTGCTTTTCAAATCACACGTGTACAGTACCTCAGCTGAAGCACCCAGGGCATGAGCAGGATTGTGCTTTCTGGAAGAACTTTGCTCAACTCTGGGAAAATTGTCAGTAAAAAGAGGGACATACAAGTGCTTCCTGCAGGTGACCTGTACTTTCTGAGTACAATGTTTTCTTTACAAGTGTTTTATGCTTCTGCAAAAGTGTGTGAGTGACAGAGCCCTCTTTCTCTCCCACAGCAAACTCTGCAGCAGAAATGGGTGGAGTTGCGCTCTCTGCTCTTACAGGAACAGCGCTTGCTGCATGGTACGTCCTCGTTTCCGGGTAGGAAACCACAGCGCTGCTGAGTCCTTCTGTGAAAACGCTGTCTGATCAGTAAAAAGCAATTCTTTAATCTGATTTTCGTTTGCTTTCTTTTTCCCCTGTTAATGAAGGCATGGGGCTGGCCCCTGGGAAAGCTTTTTTTCCCGGACTAATGAATTTGGATGCTGCTTGACTAATGCAGACCAAAGGCTCTTTTGCGTGAGTTCTAGGAAAGGAGTTGCGAAGTTTTTTTCCATTCTTAATTTGGACTAATCAGGGGAGAGTTTTGTTTGTTTGTTTGTTTTATGGGTTGCCCAGGGAGCAGCTTTATTCTGCATGTGTGGGAAGGTGGGGGCAGAGAGCACCCCACAGCCAGGAGACGGCTTCCCATGAGGGAAAGGGGCTGCTCCCTGCACTGAGATGCTGGGCATGACGTTCCCCTGTGCCACCGTGTCACAGGCGTCCTGCTGTCCGGCCTTGAGCAGGCGCCGGTAAATAACGCTCCTCTTCGGCTTCTGCTTCCAGGGGAAGTGAACGACAACGCTCTGCTGGGCGCACTGGAGCTGGAAGAGTCCAGCTTGCTTGATGGCTGCAGCACGCCGGGACCCCTCTTTCGGATGAAGCCTCGCTTCTCCAGCGAGAGCAGCTCCCGCAGCCGGCTGAGCTCGATGACGGTGGACAGCGAGGACAGCTTCTACCAGAGCGGCGCCTTCGAGGATTCAGCTGCGGAGAGCCTGAGCAGCCAGTCGAGCGTGGATGATGACTGCTTCTTCCCCAGGGATGGGGACGGTGCTGCCGGGAGGTCCTCCCTGCGGAGGAACCGCAGCATCAGCCTGGCCAGCAGCGGGTCCATGTCCCCGCTCTGGGAGGGGAGCAGCTGCACCAGTAGTTTTGGGACCCTCCCACGGAAAAGCAGGAGATCCAGTGTCCGAAAGCACCTTTTGAAATTCATTCCAGGCCTTCACCGGGCGGTGGAAGAGGAAGAAAGTCGGGTGTGACATCGCACGTGTCATCCTTGATGTCTGGGGCTCTGCATGTGGGACTGCTGCGTGGCCTGGGACGGAGGGCAGCAGCTCACCCAGAAGCACGCAGTAGGTGAAGCGCGGTGGCACTGCATGGCAGCCCTCCAGACAACAGTACTGATGATATTTAAAAAGCCCTGGGTTTTTTAGTTATTTTAATTTTTAATCAGACCACACTGCGGACCTCTTCATTAACGTGAAAAATGACTAACTCTGAAACGTGAAGAACCTTTGCAGAACTTCCTCAGCGTACTTTAGTGTTAATAACAGTTTTTAATTAAATGCAAAATTGATAGCTATTTATTTCCTGTTACCAAAGTCATAGTCTTCCAAAGGTCTTTAATAAAGCAAGTGCTTCTACTAAAATGAGTGACAGAGTCCCATTAGAAAGAGGATAGAGCCCGGAGCATACGACAGGGAGAGACCCTGGGCAGTAACATTTTGAAACGAAGGGCAGAGATTTACCCGTGGTTTGCGGTGGGTGATTTACATGGCTGTGCTGGAGCGGGCCAGGAGCACACTTGCCAACTCCCCTGGCATGTGCGTGGCCGTCAGGACCCGTGCCGGCTGTTTCACTGCAGGGCTGCCCGCGCCGGCTCCCGCTGCCTGTGCAAGGCCATTGCCCTGCGAGGCTGCTGCTGCTCGAGGACGTGCACGCTTGGTATGTGTGTCAGAAAGAGAAAGGGTGAGCTCTGCAATCCACTTCCCAGTCTCCAAAGCAGGGATCAGTTCCCCTGGTCAGCCGTGCTGACAGCATCGATAGACAGATTTACAAAGCAAACGCCAGCTGCCATCGCTTTCGCATCTTTTAGCAGCTGTTGTATAAACCCTGCAGTAACCTGGCTTATCAGTTGTGATCTGACCAGCTGCAACCTCTGCCAGTAGGCGATATCCCATGTCCTGCCAAACCTGTCTTATTCCAGGGGATCTGGAGTAGAAAGGACCCTCCTGAGCACGCCCTGGGCTCTTGTGCTGTGCCAGTGCACGGGAAGCCGGTGGTGTCTGTGCGCTCGCTGCCCTGAGCAGCTCCGCGTGTCCTGACACTGGTCACCATGCACCCGTGTGGGCTCCTGTGTCAAACGCAGGAGAAGCGCGGTGGGGACCACCAGCAGCATTGGGCAGAGGTGCAAACAGGCTAGTAGCCCCTGTCGAGAGAGCGCTCCCCAAGGGAAAGCGGTGAGGAGCGTAGGTCTGCATGGTTTGGGAGGGAGACAAGGGGCCGGTGGCAGCGGCTGCCAAGGGGAGGGTGCAGGCGGTGGGCAGCAGGGAGCCAGCAAAGGGCGTCGGGTCTCTGTGCGTCTCCTGCTGCCCAGTGCGGCTCTGCGGTGCCCTGCCGAAGTTGCGGCACTCTTCTCGGCAGTGACTGCCAGCCTTGCTAGAACCAGTGTTTTCTGCACGGTGTCAGCTCGGCAAGGGTCACTGGAGTGCCAGGGTCTCACCGCACCCCCGGAGGGCACGGCACTCAAGTCGCCTGGCCGGAATTTTATCAGATGTGAGAAAATACTCGTCCGCTCACAGTGGTGTAACTATATGGCTCAGATTGATTTGACCTCTTTAAGGCGAGAGAAGTAAAGGCAGAGGGTTGTCCTGCAGGGACAAGCAGGATTGTTCTGCGCCTGGACGCGGTGGCAGGTCACAGGTTGCACTCTGGGGCCCTCCTTAGAGGGCTGTGCCTGGGACCCGGTCCCTCTGCGGTGCCGGGGGCTGCAAGAGATGCCCCTTGGGCTGGTGTTCCCACTGCTCGTTGGCAGGAAGATCATTAGCTGTTCCCATTTCTTCAGGAGCAGAGACTTCAGGCAGTAAGATTAACTTGATAGCTTGTATGAAGTGATTTAATAAATATGGGCATAGATGCGAAGAAAAAGAGAAATTTTATTTCCCTTTCAGGCAACACAGAAATAGGCTGTTTGTTCAGCCCAAGCAACCTAATTATGTTTTTCAAATACAATTGGAAGAATTTTAAATATAATTTAAATACCTTGTGTGACTCATTCTTCTTTTGACCGAGCAGACCATGCAGTTGTTTATCGTTCAGGTATTGCTGCGGCAGGATTTCCTGGTCTTTTTAGAAACCTGAAGCTAAACCAAATAGCTTCCCTCTGAGATGACCCCAAATAAAAACAACCTGTTCCCAATACTTCTCTAATTAATGAACATTTCTAAGCCGGCAGAATCTGTACTGACGTCTGTAATTTCTCTTAAAAGGATTAAGTAGATGGTAGTACGGCAAGTATCCGAGAGAGCTGGAGGGCAATCAGGAGAGCAGCTCACAAGGTTTTTACATATGGGCATG
>NW_008824058.1:832216-842296 GCF_000699105.1 Pygoscelis adeliae
CTGCCGTCGGTGCATCCCCCAGCCCCTGGGCCCGGAGGTGGGCTTTGGTCTGACACCTGCACGGAGCCAAAGCCGGTCCGTCAGCCCAGGCTGGGGCATTTCAGGTGCTGGTCTGGGCTCTGGAGCTCATTGCGAGACATCAAGTTTTTTGCCTGTGATTTGCTGTCTCAAGATAGAGTTTTACTTTTCTTTGCCAATAGCACCAGCTGAAAGGAGGAAAAAAAAGTAGAGGTTATTTCTATTTGGACAAACTGTGGAGTTAAAGGCAGATATATGGGTGTCCGAAAGCAACTGTGGGCACAATAACCAGAAAATCTGGTGAAGGTTGTCGTAGTGCCCCAAAGAGAACAAAGAGCTCCAGCACTCAGAAAGGGACCTTAAGCTCAGTCACACGTTGCAGTTAGGACACTTGGCTCCAGGTGCCAGGCTGACAGCCGAGGGAAGAGAGGTGTCCATCACCTGCAGAAACACGCGGAGGCTTCCAGCCAAAGCCTGGCACACTGCTGCACGTGGCTGTGGGCGGCTGGCGGTGCCGCGCTCCTCAGAGGCAGGAACACTCCTCTCTCTACCTGGCCAGGGAGTATTTGGACCCACGACATTTGGACCCACAAATGCATGCATTTGTGTCAGAAGGCCAAATATTCCTAGCCCGACATGTCTGACCAGAGGGTTGAAGCTTTGCCCACCGGTGCTACGGACTCTTTCACTTGGGTGAAAATCAGTGCACGCCCAAAGCCAAGCCAGAGCTCTTTGCCTTGGAGAGTGTGGGCTGACTGATCTGCGAAGACTGATAAAAATATGTCAGCCCCATGACTGGGGCCTGCTTCGCTTTTTCCCCTGCAACTCCTGAATTAAAGTCTCCTTTTGCCTTCGTTGCAGCTGGTTTATAGAGACCCAGCGGAGAGGTGGGGTTGGGCAGGGTGCCTTGGTCACAGCCTACATCCTCCACCTTGTTTTGTAGAGGGGAAAAAAATGGTTTTTAAAACAGTATGAACTCTACTCCCTAAGGCTGTGTCTCTGGTGGAAATTAGTGCAGTTCTGTGGTCTAAAGCGGTAATTCCTTTTGGTATGGGAAGTTAATTTGACATACCTTGGGAGATACCTGCTTGCTTTTAGTGTGGAAAGGCTGAATGAGCCTGGACACCCAACAGGCTTAAGAAAGGCCTTAAGAAAGACCGAATAAATGGTGCTCTTGCAGTGGCAGTGAGAGCATGCTTTGGTTGCTACAAGACAACATGACATGTTCACGGCCATGATCAAAAACAGGATGTGGGTGACAGGCAGGCTCCGCGGGGCCGCTGCAGCAGGCATTGATTTCAACAGTGGCACAGCCTTCCGAGGGGAGGAAGGAGTTCACAGGCAAACCAAATAGCTCGGAGAGCAATATGAATGAGAAAGCTTTTTTAAAATGGCATTTCTCCTTGCAGAGGGCAATCCGGAAGGATCCCTGCTCTGCCTCCCGGGAGTCGGGGCAGGAGGAGGGTTGGCGTACGGGCAATGCTGCGTGGTGACGCCGTGGTTCACAGGGCTGGGGCTCCGAGCGACGTGTGTGGAAGGTGCTCTGGACCTTCAGCAGAGGAGGTGTTCTCACTGATCATGGGGTCGTTGAAGGGTTTGCTTGATTTCCTAACAGCCAAAGGATTACCTTTTCTCTTCTTATGCCCCATGGATAAAGGGGACAATGTGAGTTTACTGCCGAAAGAAGTGCAGCTGCTCTGAAGAATGCAATTCCTTTTTAAACTTAAAACTTTTATTAATTTGCTGAATGCTACTGAGCCTGACCTTGTAAGGGTTCCCAACTGCTTAACCAGGTCTTGCCCAGTGCCCAGATCTGGGCAACCCCTCCCTGAACTCAAGACCCTGCATCAAATACGGGCAAGACACAGTGATGGCACTCAGCCCCTGGCTTAGTAGTAAGGGGGGTCCCCTATTTGGGGACCCTACTATTTGGGTCCTAAATCTTTTGGCTTGATTTAGCGCAGCACAGCTGAGGCATCTCCAGCACGAAAGCTGGCAAAACCTATTTGCTTTAGCAGCACACCCTCACGGCGCTGGCTTTGCACCAGCGAAGGGGCAGGTGTTGTGCCGGGGGACGCCTGGCTGCTCCTGGGGCGCAGGCATGGCCCCCCTGCTAAACGCGCTGGTTCCTGCGGCTCCAGCACTGACTATGGGGCATCGCAGCAATGTTTTCCAAGGACCTACAAGTGCCTCTTCTGCTGCCCCAAGACCTGTTCACCTCGTTCATGCTGGCTTGCAGCTCCCTAGCCAGCCTTGCCCTTTTTTTATGATCGTTGCAATATTTCAGGGTTTTTTTTGCTGGGCTCTCTTGGCCTGTAAATTCTACTGTGGAAGTTTTTTTCCACAAAAACAGGTTGTGGCTTCTGCTGGGAACATTTCAAATCCAGTGGAAAAACATTCTGGCTTCAAGGCTGTGCTGTCCTGCAAAAACTCTCCCCTCGCAGATCAAAGGTTGAGCCCTGGAAGCTGCTGAAATACGTGAGGAGTCCTGTCTGACCCGTGTTTCTGCATGTCCTAGGTTTTGCTCCATTTCAGTTGTGCCCGGAGCAGGTGGCTACCCCTTCAGCGATCACTTTCCTGCACGCTTCTCAGGGGTGGCTGTGTTTCTGCCTTCCTGCGTGCAGTTCTGCTCTGCTGATTTCTGCTTTCGTACCCGACGTTTCCTCTCTCATGCGACTGTTTTAGAAGTTTTCATGTGTAGCAGCTGGTTGCACCCAGCTTTCGTAGCATTGAAAAGAAGATCATGAAACATAGTCATCATCGGTGACTTTGTCCTGCCTGCCACTGCAAAGCAAAAGGGAAGCACACCTTGTACATATATAAAGCCAAGAATTTATTGCTGTGCTCCCAGCACAGACCAGATACTTGTTACTGCTGTCTGCATAAAACTACGGTTGTGCCACACACAGATAAGCAAAGGTAAAGCAAACTCGCCATAGACACCCGGTCAGTCACAGAAATCGGCATCGCAGCGAGATCGAGCCAGCGAAGCCCAGACAGAGCCCGTCCGACCAGCCCCAGCGCTGCCTTGCAAACTTGGTGCAGAGCTGATGGCCCGTGGCAGGGGATGGCCATTGGCAATGCTGGGCTGCACGGCCGAGAAATGCCCCGGTGGCATCTGCGGGTGGGTGGGGACAGGGGCTTCTCCAGCGCAGGTGGAAGTGTCCGGGAGAGCAGAGAGCAGGGCTGTTCTGGTGATGCTCTGCGGGGGAAAGAGCCGCATCATGAATTGATTCCGTGAAGTTTGGCTTTTTCAGTACAGGCTTTTTCTTTTTTAAAAAGCTTAAAGAGGCAGAAATCACACCCCCTCAGGTTTGTGCAAATGAAATGTTCTCCTAGCCTTGAGAGGTGGTTTTGCCCAGCTCTGTTTATAAATAGCTGCCTGTGGTGGGAGGAACATGCAGACACTTCTTCCTTTTTCCAAGTCCAGCTATGAACTCTGCCAGCTTAAAAATACCGCTGGGGATGCCGCAGCATCCGAGCAGCTTCCAGGCTCTCAGTCACCGTGATGACCTGGGGGTGACGGGCGGCCCCTCAGCTCCTGGGGACAGTCTGGGGAGAACAACCTGTGCGGGCAAATGCCTTCAAACAGGCAGGAGCTGCTCTCCCTTCATCAGCAATCCCTTCGGGCTCCTTGCGTAGTGTTTGCCAGGAAGAAAGCAGCAGCTGCCTATTTTTAACACTGTCAAATCTTTAATTGCTCTGCATGTGCCCATGGTTTGTAACTAGCGTGCCCTTGCTGCATCACTCTGGCATGTACTCCTGTTTATCAGAGGGAACACGCTGCTCCTTGTGCAGCTCCCCTCTGAAGCCAAGCACGGCCAGCAGAAGCATCGGGGCAGCAGCAGCATCCCGCCCCCGAGAACGTGCAAGGGCTGGCTGGTGCCTGACATAGCTCTGCCAGGGGGAACCCCCGTGTTTCTGCCTTTCCTTCCATTCCTCCACTGGGTGAAAAGTTAAAATTCTGAAATTTTATACAGAAGACGAATCCCAAGGTACATTTTTTCATAAACACAAGGTATTTATCTTGCTGACAAAATGGAAATGCTTGATTGTAATTTGTTGACATGATCCACAGGAGTTTTTCTCTGGGTGTTCAAGTGAAATGAAATCCCTCCTGGCTGTGCGCAGCAGTGGGAACGTTTGTCTCCAGTGCCACCGTGCCTCTCATCCTGCCCTGGCTTTCAGGTGGCATTGCATCTCCCATGGTGATCCCGGGTTACATGGCTTCTGCTCTAGAGCTGCTCCAGTGCCCGTGCATGGTGCACGTGCTCCCCCAGGCAGCCAGATGTGTGCACGAGCTGCTCCTGGAAACCTGTGACTGGAGCAGAAATTGGGGAGCAGAGTGTTAACGACAGAGGAGCCTACAGAGCTCTGCAAACACCCTGCAAACACCCTGCAAACAAACACCCTGCCACGGCGGCCTCTTCCTATTTCTGGAATGAATTGGAATTGCTGTGGCTCTAATGACTTACCTCACCGACTTTCAAATCCCTGCTGTGCCCCAACGCCTCTGAAATCCCAGGTGCTATTTCTGAAATTTTAGCAAAGGATAGCTCGAAGGGAAACTTCCTGCATTAAAGGTCACACGGAAAATGATTTATAATAGATTCATGCAAATCGTGGTTTGACCACGAGGCGCTCATTTGGGAAAATGTGAATTGTCGAGAATTGGTTGTGCAACCAATAGGTGGCACCAGGAAATACCTAAAATTGTTTCAATATCTTTTTGCAGTCAAGAAGTCAGGCAGGCAGGTTCCTGGGGAGATGGGGACAGGACCGGTCCCTGTCCCCGTCCCCGCGGGAGCTGATGTGGCTCCCGGGTCAGCAGGGCTCCTCGCTTGGCAAGCCTGGTGCCATGTTTTCAGCTTCGGGTTATTTCAAATTTGAAGCCTGGCCAGGAGTTTGCCCCATGCTCGAGCCCCAGTGCAGGATTTGTGCTGGCTGTGCCAAGCGGGGTGTGGTGCCCGTCCCGGGGCGGCTGTGGCCCCTCGCACCCCGTGTGCCGGCTGCATCCCCGCTCTGCCCTCGTGCCTGCTGCCAGGTCAGTGATGAGCTGGACTGGCCCGTGCAGGGCTGGTGGGGGACATCCCCACGGCTCCCCAGGGGTGTGGGTCTGCACAAAGAGAGGTGTGATGGCACGGATGGGCAGTGCGGGCATCTGGCTGCGTCTCGGCTGATGCGCCCCGGGTCGGCGCTGCCTCTGTCGCGCGCAGCTCATTGGTCTCACAGGTACCTTAATGGCACAGCCCCGAGCTGATGGTACAGCAGGGATGCTCAGGTAAGTCCCAGCCATGAAACCTTTTTCAGCGATGTTTCCACACCAAGGGAAACCCTGGGGACAGGCCCATGTTTCAGAAATCACATGCAGGGCCCTTTGGATTATCTCAGGGATATGGAAATAGCTTGGTAAGAATAGAAAATAACCTTCTGCTCTCCAGCCACCAGCCCGTGCCAGGTACCCAGCCTCTCACCATCAGCCCGTGCCAGGTACCCAGCCTCTCGCCATCAGCCCGTGCCGGGTACCCAGCCTGTCCTCCTGAGGGCACCTACTGCTGCGTATTGTCAACTCACTTTCAAACCTCATCATCCATTTTTCTTGGACAAATTTTTCCAGCATAGGATTGATTTTGTAAATCAATTACACCAAGCTCATTTTCATAACAATGATGAGAAGTTGTTGATTTAAAGACGCAAACTCACAGATGAACAAAACCAGTGGAAAGGCTTGGGGTCCATTTCTAATCAAGGTCTGAACTCGACAAGAGGATTTCAAAATCCTAAATCCCAAAGATGTCAAAAATGTTGTATTGTATGAAGACAAAAAGTCATTCACAGCAGGAGATTACACTCTTACGTAAACCTGGCTTTGGGCACCAGGGTTGAGACGAGTTCAGCTACGGTCAGAAAATGCCCCAGTGCTGCTCGGGTGATCCTCCTGCTTCCCCCTGTAAAACGTTCCCCTCTTGCTCCTGCTAGCTTTAGGTCCAACTGATAATTACTGATGTAAGTGCTAATCTCATCCCTTGCCCCTTTTATACTCCTTTACAGAGAGTTTCTACTGCTGTGGCCAGAAGCTGCTTCTGCGAAAGGGGGTTGTGCCGTGGGTGTGGGAGGGGAAGTGCCGCGCTGACCTGCCTGGGCGCTGGGGGGGCTCCCGCTGGGGTGTCAGCAGGCAGCAAGCGTCCCGTCGCCTGGCTGGCTTCGCCTCGGGGACCTGCCACCTCGGTTCACATCTCGTCACAAAATGTCGCTTTGGCTTGTGCTTTTGGTTTTCATCTTCTAGTTCCGTCCCTGAGGGCCGAGCCCTTGAGAAGCGTTTCACTTAGCAGGTAGCTGCAGATGCTCAGCACCCGGCAGGACGTGGCCCTGCCTGCAAAACACGCGCGGCCAGGCTAAGGCTGCGTGGCAGAGGAGCGCGGCGTTGCGCCGTGTGCGGGGCATGTGCCCTTCCCACCGGCCGGTTTGTTCCTTGACAAGTACAAAATGCGTCCATTGTCCGGCCAGCTGCACGGCGAGGTTTATCGGCACACAGACCCGATGGGGAATGTTAAGCGGGTTAGGTGGCAGCAGCGCTATGGAAGGTGGTCACCCTCCAGGGATTAGAGGTCAGAACAATCGTCGTCCCTGTGACCAGGCAGAGACACAAAGAGCCATTGTGCCAAGAGTACAAAATCTCTGTTTATTACCACGGGGCTGACATGCTGAAAGACCCGCTCGCCATGCCAGCACAAAAGATTCCTTGCTTCACATTGTTTGTTTATGTAAATTAAAATGGTGCATTTAATTATGCAACGGGACGAGCCTCAGCAACAAGCAAGGTGCTGATTGGATCGCCCCGTGGCCAGAGCCCGCTGGCAAGCCCTCGGCACATCTGATGGTGCGATCGCGGACCCTGCTCTGCTGCAGCGGCCGCCGGAGAGGAGACGCGTGTTGACCATTTGAGCAGGGGAACAAAATCCCCTGGGGGAAAGGGGTGAGGTGTAGCACTCCCAACCCTGGGGTGCAGGAGCGGGGCCCCCGGAGGCGCACGGCCCCGGTCGGCGGGCACGGCACAGTCCTAAGCATGACAGAAGAAGTCCCAGCGGCATCTGGCATGCCCGAGTGCAATGGGAGCGTACCCCCGGAGAAGGGCCCACTCCAGGTCATTAGTGTCATCGACGAAATATCAAAATCTGTCGGGACAGTTCCTTATGTGAATGCAGAAATGAGCTCTGACGCTCCACCTGCAAAAGAAAATCAGGAGGAAAATAGAAATTCATTGGCAGAGGACATAGTACGTGGGGATTTTGATGGAGAGAAGCAACGCGAAGGTAAAGTACAAGGCTGCCTTTCTTTAAGTGTTTGGAAAGAAAAGCTCTATTTTATGTATAGCCTTATGAATAACGGGATGTACTATGTGTATTAGTCAAAATTCCTAACCTATGGTGGTTGTAACAATGACTCAGAGTAATTCAGAGTTTAGGGACAAATTTGAGCTAGCAGTTACACAGGATGCTGTGAAAAGTATGTGACTAAAGAAACAAGCAATTTTTTTATCTGCTCTGAAAAATCTGCTGCCAATCTGCAACCGTTAAAACCTAATTATTGTCACTAACTGTTCCATCAGTCCATTTCTTGTGCTTTGTATTTCCCAAAGAAAAGCGAGAGGAAAGCGATGGGATGCTACAGCAGGGATCAGCTGATATCCAGGATACAGGGACTGACAGCCACGAATCGGAGGAAGGTAATGGAAAATGCTGTGTGACATGAGGTTTTCCCGAAGCATAGCAATGAGTAGCCTTCAAAGACAATGACATACAGGTGGTTATTATTTTTCCAGATTTGGTCAGACGCTTGTATTCTGGAGAGCAGTGACTCATTTCTCATCAGTAGAGTTGCTGCACCTTAGAAAATACAGCTGGTATCTCTCTTCCTGAGGTTTGCGTGTATCTCCATTACCATGGGCTATCAAAGCACCTTGGGGTCTTCGACCAGGAGGTCTCCAACAGCCCTGTAAGTTTTACATCTGCTTTATCTTCTGCTCCATGCAAGGGAGCTCAGAGCATAACCTCGGGAGGCTGTCAGTCAAAAATATGTGGCCTCAAAACCCAAACTCTTTTCCTGCCTGATTTACCAAGTCTAAATCCCCCTGGTGCCCAAGTATCTAGCAGAAAATTGTCTGCTGTCCTAAACGTCTGCTCCTGGCTCTCTCTACTTGTTCCTAGGTAAAATTCAGTTGGAGCAAGGCTGAACCTCGTACCTGCCTCCTGCAGTGAGAAGGACTGCCTGTCCCTGGCAGCAAGTTAAAATGTATTGAATATATATACACGTAGTTGAACATATTTAATTATACTATGCAAAATGCAGCCCCTCCTCCAAAAAGGAGGAGTATTTTATTGAGTATTATTAAAGGAGCAAAGCTATGTCTCTCTGCGGGTGGGCTTTTGGCATTGCTGCCCTTCCACGTTTCCCACCCACGGGCTCTTGCCCGGCTCGTCCTTTTTGGCAACCATGGGATGAGGGACGGTTGGCCCGTGGGCTGCTAACGACATCCCCCCCCGCACTGACCCTGGCGGTGGTCGGGGTGCAGGGCTGGCGGCTCTGCCCCAGCTCCCTGGCACCCGGCCGTGCTGGATCCTTCTTGTCACTTACACATCCACCTGGCCACAATAAGTTGGTATTTTCTATATGTCAGCTGCCACATAAATATGAAACCCATCCTCAGGGAAGAGCAGATTAACAACCCAGAGTAGCTGTCGCGGTGCTGGCAAAGCTAGCGTTATTGAATGTACCTCTAAAAGACGTATGGGCCATGCCTTGTAAACAGAAACTTTATTTTGATTACGAAAAGGAAAAAATATATGGACATTTGTCATAGGCAAAATAATATTTCCTAGCAGCTGCAAAGGTTTTGAGGAGGTGAACCATGATGGAGGCTTTCCCGCTTAGAGCTGTCATCCATATTCCAGCTGTGTTGCTTTATGAGCGCACAATAAAACCTATTAAACCACCTTGCACAGCCCCCCCGCAGTCCCCCCCCCCCAGCCACAAGCACTTTATCTCTAAATTGCAGGCAGCTTTTTAGTACCTAACCAATTTAGTCTAATTAATACTCAGGACCCCACAGACAAAATGTTGAATAGACCATTTGTTGCGACACTAAAGCATCATTTAATGCAGAGACGTGCCAAACAGGACAAATAGGAGATAGCCATCTCAGCCTGGTCGGCCACCTCTGAAGAAGGGACGTGTCCCAGGAGGGCTGTGCCGGGGTCCCGCGGCATGGCCGGCACAGCTGGGCGCTGCGTGCAGAATGGCTCCTTCCCTTCCCTTCCCTTCCCTTCCCTTCCCTTCTCTTCCCTTCCCTTCCCTTCCCTTCCCTTCCCTTCCCTTCCCCTCCCGGGGAGACAGGACCCTCTGGTGCCGTGGTGGGGTCTGTCCCGTGGGGAGGGGGCAACAAATCCAGAATGGGGAGTTTGGCTAATTGGGTCCAGCACCTGCCCAAGGCAGAGAGCTTTGGGAAAGCCGTTTGGAAAGGCACCTCAGCAGGGCCCTGCAGTAGGATGTTTGCCAGCCGTGGAACTGAGAGGGCAGGAGCAGATCTGGTGCATGCAGGGGGGCAGTGCCTCTGGTCCTGGGGCGCAGCGGGGATGCTGCGCTGCTCTTCCCTCCTCGAGGCTTGACCACTGGCATCCGCGTCGCCTCTCCTTTTAAAGGAGGGTAGTGGGGATGGCTCCGTGGGAAAGGTGGTATAAAAGAGACAGGCATTAAAAAGTGCAAGGGCAGGTGGCCTTAAGCAGTGAGTTTGGCAATGTACGAAGCCTTTCTAAAGCACATGCAAGCATCCGTGGTGATGGGGGTTCAGCCTGGACACATGGGGCACTCCTCACCAGGCAGTCTCTGGAGGATGGGTGCTTTGGTGGCAGGAGCTGGTAAGTCACCAAAAGTGATGTTACCTCAAGAGCATGTACGATGGGGGCGTGAAGGCGGTGCTGAGACCGTACTCACCCGCGCTCCCTCTGTGTTGCTGCAGGGCCGGGCAGCGAGGGGACGCCTGCGGGCAGTGGGGGGGGAGAGCTG
>NW_008824058.1:842357-843576 GCF_000699105.1 Pygoscelis adeliae
CGGAGACCCTCGCAGCCAGCACTGATGGGAGAGGGAATGCAGCCGAGGAGGAGGAGGAGGAGGAGGAGGAGGAAGACACTGAAGAGGATGACGTTCAGGTGATCGAAATCAAGAAGGAGAACAGTGAGGCGTCCTGTCCAAAGCAGCAAGGCAGCGGCAAGGAGGCATCTCCCCCGGCCAGCCCTGGCTGCAACTCCCAGGTGGAGAAACCAGGGGAGCAGCCCAGCCTGGGGAAAAAAAATGACGTCTCCAGACACAGCTATTCCAGATACAACACAATCTCCTACCGGAGGATTAGAAAAGGAAACACCAAACAGCGAATCGATGAATTTGAATCCATGATGCACTTATAAACTGAGGTGGAGAATTGCTTAACGAGCTGAGCGTTCACTCTGGTTTTGTTTTTCTTTTTTGTTTCCCCCAAGACATGTCTCTTCACACAACATGAGGTCACTGCTTTTTTTCCTTTTTGTATATGATTTCATAATTCACTGTGAAAATTTAACATCTTTGCTTTGACAGCGGGCAGAGATATCCGTAGCACAGGAAAATAAATGATCAGTTTGCTAAATATAATACCATTTGATTTAAAGTTTATCCTCTTATTTTCTATCCAACTTTTGTAACCGTATTCAAACAATAGGATGTCTTGAACTGGCTGGGGCTTCTCTAGCTGCCGACACGCACGTGATCCATGCCGTCAGCCATGCTGGTAATGAGTTGGCAGCACAGCAGCTCCAGTGACACTGGCCGGGGCAGTGTGAATAATAAAAGAGACAACTGTTTGCAACCGCAGCGTGCTCTGTTTTGCTGTCCATCCGTGCTGGCGTCTCACGGTGCACTGACAGCCGCCTCCTGTTAGCGACCATCCATTTCCACCTTGTGCTGGTGGGATGGAGGGATATTTGCATTTGTGGGTAGATGCTGATGTGCAGGAATTAAAAAAGATGGGAAGGCATCAAGGCCCCAGTTCCCTCACTGCCATCCCTAACACCTCCCATGGGTAGCCGGATTCCTTACGCAGCACTGTAGTCAGCACCAGATAGGACTGGTACCATCCGCTGGCCCCTGCCCGTTGGGGTGAGAGGCGTCAGCGTGGATGTCTTTAGACACGGCATCGCCTGCCTGCCGCAGCCTGCACCGCGGGTACTGCCGGGCTCACGCAGCGCTGCCTTCCAGCCCGCCTGTTCTGGGCGTGAAACAACAGGTGCAGCCAGCC
>NW_008824058.1:843621-866201 GCF_000699105.1 Pygoscelis adeliae
CCGCCCGCTGGAGCCCCCCCCCCAGCCCAGGGGCAGCCGTCCCGTGCGGCCGCGGGCAGCGCTGTCAGAGGTGGCCGGCCACGGTGCCCGACCCCGCCAGCCCGGGCAGAGGTGCCTTTGGGGAGGTGGTACCAGCGACTGGTGCCATCCACAGCGGCACAGCTGGGGTCTGGGCCAGGCTGGAGGGCAGCGGCTTACACATTGTGCGTACGGTGCATGGCAGCTGTCTGTGTGTGTGCTTTGGTGTTCACCTGGCAAAACTGGCCACTACCAGAAACCTGTATTTTCCGAATGCCACCAGTTTAGCCTCTCTTACATGTCTTCTCAATTTTCACGCTAAGTTTAGACGCAAAATTTTACAGATTTTTTTGTCAAAGCCAGGCAAGTTTTATGCATAATTTGGTTTTGTGTCATCTGAACACAACCCTTCTTCATTTTTAAAAACCTTTGTGTAACTACAGTATTGCTGATGCAGTCTTTTTTAAAACTATTTTACAGACAGGTTTGTCTTGAGCTGGGACTAAGCTTTGCAAATGTCATCCCAGAAAGCATCTGGGAAAGTTGAGAGCAGCTGACAAAGGGAGAGGAGGCAAGAACAAAGTTAGACTCCGACTTCGGTTGCAGTGGCCTCCTTCAGCCATAAGCACTTTTTTAAGGATAAGTTTTACATCTCCAGCAGCACTGGATATTGTTTTGACTTTTCTTGTTCTATATAAAGGCAATTATTTATTGGCAATGCGAAAATAATAAATGGCAATTCTGTATTGTACAAACCAGACACAGCCCTCATTGTGCTATTCAGACTTGTTTATTCGCGCTTTGGTTTGTGGAAGTTCAGAGGTTTGCTTGTATGAATTTATACTGTGGGTTTGTTTGCCTGCTGGCAGCTGCCCCCCCCCATTGCTCCTCTTGCAGCGGTTCCTGTAAGAGCAGCACATTTCTCTTGAAGATGTGACCATTGCCTGGCCTTTCGGTGACTTGCTGAGGCTGTGGGTGGCAAAGCGCTGCTCCAAGCTGACCAGCCTCAGCTTCAAGTATCTGCACGTCCACCGAGGTGGGGCAGGTGACCACCGCCTTCCCGCCACGCCGTCCGGCCCGATTTGCACTTCAGAATGTCAATGACAAATTTGCTTTACTGCAATTAGCAAATGCAATAGGGAAGAAAACAGCAAAACCCCAAAGCGAAATGAAAATCAGAGCTAAATGAGCAACTTTGTGCATTGCTGAGAAGCTGGAGGTTTTAAGGCATTATATTGAGGTGAGGCCGGGGGCTGATGGGCAGTATCTGCCCCTGCCCATCGGGGTCAACAGGACACACAGGTGCTCGTGCCCGGCTTCGGAAAAGCCGCTGAGGCTGGACAAGGTGGGGTGCGAACGCCCGGCTCATGCTGGTGATGCACCTGGCTTTCAGCAGCGTGAGACGCCAGGAAAAGCCATCCACACCGCAGCGAAAGGCATAGGCTGCTGTAGCGGGTCGTCTTTGAAGAGGGAGGAGGGGTCAGCAGTGGGGCTGAGTGGGGGGAAGTCCCAGAACAGCGCAGACACTTGTGGAAGTTCAGAGGTTTGATGGGACGGAAAGCCAGAGTTCAAATACTTCCCCATGCTCTCCCGGGGTGAGCAGGGTGGTAGCAGGAGAGGCAGCAGTATTTCGTGGCCCAGCCATTTGCCGTCACGATTCCCATCTCCTCTGGGGAATCGTCTGGCCGAGTCCGCAGCGCCCGGGCACGAGGATCAACCCTTTTGCTGGCCAGCCGGACACCCTCCTGCTCTCTCACATGGCTGCACGGGCTGGCCGGGCCCCGTGCTAGCTTTAGCAAAAGGCAGATTTCTTTCTCTTTTTATCATACGTCTGTCTAACAGTTTTTAATATTTCGCTTATACCCTAGGTGACAGTTAAAATACAGTTTCCAGACTTTTTGGGCAAGCGCAGGGATGAGATGCTTGGTGTACTGACTGTGGGGTCGGGTTCCAGCTAAGTGTGGCGTCTCGCCGGGACTTTCAAGAAGCTTGGAGTGGGTTTTTTACCTTCCTTGGAAAGCAGTGTTTGATCAGCTGAGAACTGCAACTCCCTCTCTTGCTTTCCTTGGTCGATGGAAAAATAAAATTAAAAGTCCTGGGATGCTTTAGTGGCCTGAGGGCCTTTCCTACAAACACGCCACCTCTTGCCTAACCCTCAGGGTGGGTGGGTGCAACACGGAGATCAAGGGGTGTACAGGCAAGAAACGGGCAGAAGCCGCGGCTTGCGCTCTCCCACGGTACGCTCATCCTCTGTGCTGCAGGCAGCTCGCAGGCAGCACCGCCGGCCTGCTCCGGGGCACTGCCTGGGCTGGGGATCCATGGTCAGACGTGGCAGGACAGGGCAGGGTCTGCATCTGGCCAAAACCATGGTCAGTGGGTCGGATGAGGTGCGTGGAGGGGCCGGGCAGAGAGCTGTCTGCTTGGCGCGCGAGGGGAAAAGACACTCAAAGACCTGAAAATTTGCCCCTTGGAGCAGAGGCATTTTCAGGCACAAAAGCTGGTGGGGATGCTGATTCGGACGCGCTGCTCTAGGACGCAGGAGCTACAGGCCCGGCCTTAGCCTGAAAGTAATTTCTCTCCGTTTCCACAGTGCCAGATGAGGGCTGATGGCAGGTTAAGTAAGAGGTGGACCCTTTTGGAGGGTCGTGACGCCTTTCCACCCTCTCTGGACAGTGCCGTGTGGTGCTGGCTCTGCTCTGGGAGCTGTTTCTAGCAGCGCTGTACGCTGAACTTGAATGAGAATTAAACCACTTTGGTGGAAACTTGCCAGTTGCCACAACATCTGCAGCAGCTGCAGGGCACAGCAGCCAGCTCTGGGTATTGCCACTGCCTGCACTAATAGCGCACTAAATGAGAGTCCAAAGCACAGCCATAAATCAGGGGAAATCGGTGGTTTAAAGGTTCTTTCTGGGATGATGTTTTGCGGTTCAACCTGGCAGTAACTCAGGCAGGAGAGCACCTTAGAAAGGGTCCAAGTCAGCCAGGAACGGAGTTAACACACAGAGCTCAGAGGAAGAAGCTTCATCTATTATCATTTATTCCCTTCTTCTAAACTTTTTTTTTTAAACAAACTAAATGGGGCCTCCAACTGTGGCCGCTTCGATTCAGGGTACTTACTGACGGAAGCGCAGCACGACGTGCCCTGTCCCTCCCTACCACAGTGCAGGAGGCATTTCTTCTCGTTCGGAAAAGCTGCGCCTGTTTCCCATTGCCGACACGGGGGATGACGGCAGCTCCCGTCCCCAGCCCGAGCGGCGCCCAGCCACGCTGCCTTCCTGCCTTTCCTCGACGCCCACAAAGCCTCCACGGTCCCAAAACCGCCTACTGCCCTCGGGTGCGATGCGCGCCCAGGCGCCGTCAGTGGAGATGGCGAAAGGAGCGGGCAGCTCGCCGGGGAGGAGCGAGGCGCCTATTGCCACGTCTGCCGAGCGTGTCGGAAACGAACGCTCTCGTTCCTGGCAGCCTGGGCTGACTGGTACAATCTGAATGCTTCTCAATATTGTGTGACAGCAGGGCCGCAGCTCGCTGCCAGCAGCCCCGAAGGCACGCTCCAGTCTTTAAGGCAAAGATGCCAACATGGAAGCGAGCGTTTACACAAATGGGGAATCAGAGTGCAAGTGACAAGCGTGGCGATGGGATGTGACCGTGACATATGACCGTTTGGTGCCTACTCAGTGACAAGTGACTGAATGTCAGCAAACAGAATTTGATGAAACTCATGCTCCTGATAAAAGATGACTGCACAAACAACATCTGTGTCATTTTTCTGATAGTGGCTGCAGGCTAGCTGCACTAAAGGAGAGAGGAAATCGGAAGACAGTTGGAATAGGAGCCAACTGGGAAAATCTGTCGGGCCAGTCAATATTTTGGCAGACTCAGCCTGTCAGACGCTGTCAGCATTGATTCACCACGTGAGAGGTAAGGTTATGCCGAGGCCTCCTGAAAAATCAAAGGAGAGGTGCGAGGCATTTTGTGAGCGTGGGATGGTGGAGGCTCGGCTGGGGGGCACGGCGGCGTGAGAATCGAGTGCGATGCTCAGCCCTGCGTGTCCCCAACGGCTTGTGCGGGAGAAGGCCCTCGCCCCAGTGCAGGGCAGCGGGGCAGGAGGAGAAGCGCTACCTTCCCCCAGCAACACCGCAGCTGTACGGGGAGCAGCCTCCCACAATGGGGGCTTCCTAACAGAAACGGGGGAAGAAATCCTGCCTGGGATGCACTGGTGATACATATCTTCGATCTCACTGTCCTGTCACGGCTCAATTTAGTCTGCTATCAAATCTGTCCCTTCAAAAACTGGTGATGGCTTTTAGAGATAAAATGTTTCACAGTAAGGAAAAAATGTGCCTGTGACGGTAAGTTCAGAGAGACTTTTGGTGTGCGGAGCCTGGCCACCCCGTGCAGCCCGGGCTGTGTGGCGGCTGGTGCCGGGCGATGTCTCATCGTGCTGCATTCACCCCTGCAATGGTCCCTGTGAAAGAGGTGTACACACACACACACACGCGTGTGCACGCACACACACTTGTGTTCTGCAGCCCTTTTTGAGGAAAAGCCCTCACTGACTTCAGTGGGTGTTTTCATCCATCCTGAGCGCCAGCGGGTAGAAGTTTTGGGTTGTGAGACATCCTGCTGGAGGTCTCTGCCCTCCTTCCACCCATGGTGGGGGGACGTCGCGATGGGGAGAGCTGCCTGGCCCGCACTGCCGGCAGGTGAAGCTTCCCTTGGGAAAGCCCTGGCAGGAGCAAGGTGAGCCACCCTGCTTGGGGCCACACCGAGCATCACCAGGCTCCGGCACAGGAACCAGCGCGACCCAATGCCCTGGCCAGCCGGGGGCCGAGGAAATCGGCAGCGGTCCTGGGGAAACGCCTAAAAGGCCATGGGGGCTCAGGGACATGGCTGGGGGGCCGGGCTGGGGCCCTGGCGGGCCCACGGTGGGGACAGCCCGGCCGCCCTGGGACGAGGTGCTCCCCGGCTGGCCTCTGGTGCCTGCCGCTGGCAAGAAGCAGGATAAGCCGCCGGTTCACCTCCCTGGTGGCTCCTCTCACCTCCAAGCAAAGCAAGGCACACGTGTCCCCGCTGTCCACAGGGCGCGGGCAAGGCGTGCTCGTTGCTTCTTCTGCAGCTCCCGGTTTACCTCGTCTGCTGGGTGGCTTATTGACCCACATTTGCCTGCCATTATTAAAAGAAGGCTTTTTCGATAAGCAATCGATTCCTAATGGAACCCTGATACTCATCTGTCAGAGGCAATGGGTCCCACAGGGCAGGATCCTGTGGCCAGACCCAGCATGGGCATGTCGGATGGATTTTTTTAATGCGTTGGTCAATAAACTTCCATTTTCTCAGGCTGTGGAAGAATAAGCAGCCTGAGAATAAGCAGACTACAGAGCCCCAGAAGTATTTCTGTAGCTTATGCTGTTGTCTAGGGGGAACTGATGAAGGTTTGCTTACAGTAGGATGGGGGACTTCAGAAAATATTTCCATTTAATAATACAGAAAATTATTTGAGTTTTTGCCAAAGTCTCCCACAGTGAGGGAAAAACAAGCCTATCTGTTTCAGACATCGTTAAACCAGATGTGCTGTTCTTGGTATTCTGATCTCTCAATACGCTGGTTTAAATTACGGATTTCAATTATCATTTGGAAATGAACTTCCAGTTTTGTAATTGCTGCCATAAGTCACACAGATGTCCTTGCTGAATTCACGAGATGAAAACACAGCATTTGTGGATCAACTGTGTTCCCTTCAGTCTGCATAGTAATTGCCAAACTGCCACTTTTGATAAGGATTTGCGGAGTCACAGGCATTTACCCTCAGGGCTTTGTGAGAGGGATCCACTTCCAAGCACGCCAGCTGCTGGAGGTGCTCTGAGACGATGTGGTCCGTCTGCAGGGGAGAGAGAGAGGGCTTTAGGTAGCGGGACTCAGGCAGCAGCTGCTGTAAGGTGCTCTGTTTTTCCACTGAGAAAGTGTGATTCTTTATGGTGTGCCTTTTTTTTTTGCATTTTCCTAATACGTGAGATCTCTTTGCTGACTTACAGGGACTTTTGGGTGGGATCCAAAGCCTGCACATATTGCTGAGCCAGGATCAGACCATACCTCCTGTGCTTCGTGGCTTTTCGTTCACTGGAAATGGAAAAATTAGTTCTCTTGCTGTCCGAGTGGTAATTACCATGCAAAGAAAATCACTCCAGACGGTATTTGCAAAACAGGGGAACGTACGGCAGGAGACCGATTTTCGTATTTTTGAGTTTCTCGGCTGATGAACTCAAAGCACATTTACTGCGCTGAAAAGGGTGTTAGGTAATTCAGCACTGAAGTTCAAATGCCGGGGCAGTAAATTGGATTATGAAAGAATGAAGAGTCTGATCTCCATCCTTTTGCTTTTCACATCTACTCGGCTTTATCTACTTAACCCATGCAGCCAGCAAGGCGATGCTGCAAGTGCTGCCAAAGGTAAGGGACATTTCCGTGCCACCACCTAGCATTGCAGTGTTTCTTACGATCATTTGGTTAATACCTAGATGAAATACTCCTGAAATGACAGGTAGAGTGCTGTCTGGGCAAAAGTTGGATCTTTGTGCACATAGTAAATGCACTTCACATCATTAATATGACACAATGACCGTGACATCAGAAGAAGGTAAAGGATTGTAATCCCTTCAGTCAGCATTCACCAGCCATTGAGCTGTTCTTCAGACTTATTGCTGGCACCGGTAAAGGCTGATGGAACCATATTGACTGAGGCTGCCTGTCCCCATGGGGCGTGTTGGTGCCCATGCCTTCGGGCGGCCAGACCCCGTCCCGTGCCGCGGCTGGGAGTGGCTGACCATACCCAGCCCCCCGTTCCGGCGGGGACCACCAAATACATCTAACTCACGGCTCGAGGTGAGCTCAGGCTGGAACAGGTAACAGAAATTGCCTGTGCGCTGATAATGCTGTCTGGACTCCTAAGTGGATGACAATTTTCATGTATTTTTCACAAAATACCCTGGCCTTTGTGAGCCTTGGCACTGCAGCATTCTGGCTTTGCAAGTTTTATTTTTTCAGACTGAAGAGGAATGGGAGCTTGTCGATATGATGAGTGTATAACTTAGCTACATTTTTTCTTTCTTAAATTAAGATTATTTCTTTCTTAAAGTATGCCATTTCATAGCATTTTGGACAACTGCTTACACCAGGCTGACAGAGACACAGTCGGGACTGTCTTGCTTTTTGCAGTGCAGGTAATAAATGTAAGTATCTGTTCTTTTCCTTTTCATAAATGCTTTCTGTTAAAAAACCACTATGGGCTGAATGCCAATCAGTATCAAGTAATCTCCATGTAAGTGCTATTGATGGTTTCTATGTAAAATGGGGACGTTTTGTTACTGCCGTGCAGGCAGCGGCAGAGCGCTGCCAGAGCGAATGCCTCGGCATGACCAGCGTCTCCCCAGCCCCCTGGCATGTGGCGTCGGGCTGCACGTCACTTGGACCGATGCGACCCAATGGCAAGGGCGTGCATCGCTACCCCCAGGAGGAAAGGCAGCGGCACTGGGGGACCAACACTTAACTTCAGGGGAAAAGACGGCTTTGGCAAAGCTGAGACCGGAGGGCCAGGGTACACCCCGCGCCTTGCGCCGGGCTGCAGCTGCCCGTCAGTTTGCATGCCGGCACGCTAATCCAAACCAGGGATCACAGGCCACGGCGGGGGCTGCCCTTGCCAGCGCTTCACTTACCAGCTCCGGCTGGAAGGCGACCAGCGACCTGTGCAGCCACGTCAGGCTGCGGCTCCGGCCCTCGCAGCGGCGCAGGCCCAGCGCTCCCGCAGCATCGGCATGGGCGATGCAGAGCTCTCCATGCTGGATCAGCCTCAGCCAGGTGTAGTTGAACTTTTGGTTCTGTGGGGACAGACCGGGGAGAGCTGTGACCCCCGCTCGCCTTCCCCCGCTGGGGCTGGCTGCTCGGGGCTGGCAAGCAGCTGGCAGAGGCTCTCCTCGCATTCCTCCTGCCCTCACCCGGGACCGGGGGATGGGGAAAGACGTGATCCATGGGAACACCTTTCCTATGGATTTGCAGAGCTAAAAAGCTCAGGACAGCCTCGGTGCAGGCTCTGGGAGCGACTCCCGCCGCAGCAGCCCAGACTCCAAAGGGGATTGCTGCGCACTCCTCTGCCCTGCCACCTCTCCTGGCCGTACCCTGGTGGTGGGGTGCAAATGGACAAACCCCCGTACACGACAGGGCACCGACCTGCACGCTGGCCTGTGCCAGTGGTGAGCAATTAGCGGGGAACTGCCTAAGAAATGCTGCCTGTAAAGGAAAGGAGAGGTTGTCCACAGCAGCTTCTTCCCATCTAGTGACAGAATGTGGCTGGATGACTTGCAGCAGCAGCACAGCACAAAACACGGGCTTGTATTTAAATGTTTCTCCCCATTTTCACGAGCAGGCTCATGGCTTTATCAAACTTTCCTATTCCAGCTGAATTTGCCGGTTCTGGGGTTGTTGCTTGGCTACAGGCTTTGCAAACCGAGGCAATTCCTGCCCCTCGCTGCTCCCAGGCATCGTTTGGCTGTGTCCCCCAGTGGGAAGGCCGGCATTAGCTCCCGGGGAGAGGGCAGGTCACCATGGGGAGGTACAGGAGCTCTATGCCATGCACTAAAAATAGTATTACATACTCAGTATGCAGGGTATCCTTACCTTGTTGTTAACATCACACGCCTCAAAAGCTAGAGTAGTGTTTTCCACGGTGATGCATCTTGCCATGGCTATGTTAACAAGCTAGAAAATAGCACCAAAATGCAAATTTAGACATAAATTCCCAAGAAAGAGGAGAGGCTGTTACACTGCAGTTAAGCTGCTGGATTCACAGGACACTGATTAATACTGTCCACTTAACCGAGTGAAGCAGAGATGATGTGTCATAGTCCTTGGAGGGGTGTGTAAATGCACATGTGGTCCACTACATATGTTTTTCTACTGAGGGAAGCTTGAAACTAGCCCTTTCCAGAAACGTTCAAGGCTGGATGAGACACATTCTTTTTGGGGTTTTTTTGGGCATAGCTAATGTTCCTGCTCTGCAAATCCCCAAAACAACAGCTCCCAACAATAACACCTGCAGAATCCCTTCCCGTTGCTACACTGTGAAGGAGGCGAGCAGCCACTGCGCGCAGCTGACGCAAGCACCTGGTGGTCCCATCTCGGCTCCAGCCGGTCGCCTCCCAGCTGGGGCCCCGGGCCCGGGGCTCCGGCAGCCCGCCATGGACCCCGCGGCCAGCCCCAGGGAACGACTCCATCACTGCATGTGATGCACTCGGTGCCTCACCCCGAGGTAACTCTTCGTGTTTTCCATCCAGGTTGGTTGTCTTGTTACCTGTCATCAACGGGGAAACGCAGACGTGGTCCCCCGAAGCGGGGAACCCCGGCAGAAACATCATCATTAAGCTATTTTTAACTGAACTGCCATTACCTCACGCTGGGGGGGAGAAAGAGAGGATGAGTGAGCACCGCACCCTGGGTAGTGCAGACCAGACGTTTCTCTGAGCGTGTGCATTCAGCCCCCAGCTTGCTGCGAGGGAGCATCAGGCTCTGCTCCTTCGCTCGGCTTCTCTTTGCTCTTTCTCCCTGCCGCTGTCCCCCACCACCGGCCAGCGCCAGCGTCCGCACAGAGCATGCTCTGCAAGAGGCATTTTCTGAATGCTGTTCGTATGGCGTGTTCAGAGGTCGCTCAGGAGTACGGCAGATTATATGGGAAAGCTGAAAACACTGGACTGAGCTCTGCCAGCCCCCTCCGGTTCCTGGGCTGAAGCCCACCGCGCTGCAGGGACTCAGGGCTGCAGAGGGCTTGGTCGGCCACAGTCTGCAGGCACCGGCACTGGCTCCTCAGACAACCCCAGCGGTGCTCCAGTCGGGGCTGCTCACATCTCCGATTCCTTGCAAATGCCATTCCTTCTCCTTCTTTCAAAATTTCTGAAGAATTTATGAATTAATCCCAGTGAACAAATAGGCTATTCAGAAAACAGTTTTCAAGTAACTTTGGATAGTGTTCAGCACAGCTGGAATTTGCAGAGCTAGCTGAAAAACAGATTTTCTGCCCTATTAAATTTTGAGAATGAAGATAAAAGAGCGATTCAGGTGGCCTGAATCAGGACAAAGCAAGGCAACATCTTGAAAAGTTTCACAAACACCTCTGAAAAGCTGGAGTTTTGGTTCACTTGAAACAGAGGTCTCTCTATATGGTCTAACTGTTTTGCACTGAATTTGACATTAAGTTTTAGTGCTCTGATTGAAACAAAAGAGCTGAAAAAGTGAATATTTCTCAGGCAAATTCCATTTTTTATGTTCTCAAGACTATCACTGCTAATTCTTTTTTAAAAAAGTCACTTAAGCCGATGTTTCGCTGAAGCCTTCGGTCTAATCCAAATGGTGCTTTCTGGAAGGCAATGCAGGGACACGGGCTTTCAGCCATACAACAGTTTCGGAGCGGCTGCCCCAGCAGACAGCCCTCAGTTCCTGTGCTTACAGCTGCTCTGAGCAGCGAACGGCCGCTGCTGCCACGCTGAGACTGACAGACGCATCCAAATGGATGCACAGCTCTTAATCCACTGAAGTGCCCGAACCCAGCAGCTTCCTATAGCTTTTCCACGAGTGCCAAGAGCTCACCCAGACGAAGCACGGCGTCCCTCCCAGTGCTCTCTGCAAAGCTGCCCTCCCACACCTTCACGGCTCGATCATAAAAGTAACGCACCGGCTGCGGCTGGCAAGAGCCTGACTTGATCCCTAGGGATCCCTGTGACGGGGAACCATCACGTTACGCCCTTGGCCCACAGACAAGCCTGAAACGCAGCCAAATGGTTGCTGTGCTTTTTCCTGGCTCCCAGAAGGGCCGGTGCAGTAACTGGAGGCCGTGCGCCTTCGCAGGGATGGAGGGGACAGGCAGTTCTTGTTCTCGCTCCTCAGGCTGTGCCAGCCCTGCGGTCACCGGCTCCTGGCCACCTCCTCTTGGCAAGTGCTTCTCCTGCCACGGCACTGGGAGATGGGGATGGGTGGGGAAGGCAGCAAACACTTTAGTTTTCATTCCGGGCATTGCTGTAATTTTTCTGACAAACCAGGTATTTTACTTTTGTTATTGCTTTTATAACTAGATTGCAATCAACGTTGTATCTTTTCTGGGAGGAATATTTGAGGTTTCCGAATGTTCAAAGCAGCAGCCGATATTCTGCTCAGGCTCAGGGCTGGGCCAAATTCAGAACCCCCGTTTTATTCTTCTTTAATTCGCCTTTTAATGTTGGTGAAGTGACACCGAACACCCGTGGAGTAGCTGCACAAGTAGGACCCTGTGCCAGAGATCACCACAAGTTCCCCGGCGCAGAGATGGAGGGATGGTGGAGGAGAAACGGAGCCTGACCCGGTTACGCTCCGCAGCCACCCAGCCAGCAAGGGGCTTGCGGGGAGGCAGGACGGAGGACTTAATCCAAAATGCACTTTAAGGTGTTTTCTGCCCACTCCCGAGGCGCAGGCTTCACCTGCGCTGGAGAAACGCCAGGACTCTTCCAGGCTGCTGCCCTTGCCCGTCTGCAGGCAGCGGCAGGGGAAAAGCAGATTTCTGCTGCGCTCTGCTGGCGACAGCGCACCGGTACAAACCCTGCCTGCGCCCGGGGCCCCGGCCTCCTGCCCCGGCCTGCCTGCGCTGCCCAGGCACCCCTAACCCACACCGAAAAGGAACCGCGCTCTCCTGCCGTGGCCAAAAAGCTGTGCGGGTAGGGAGGACGCCGGACCTCCCGCCCTGGAGGCACGTCCCCTGACCATGACTGTTGCACGGGCAGCTCACCTGGTGTTTAAACACTGAACTGGCTCTTCAACGGGAAACAGTCTCTTGGAATTGTGACCCATTTCTTTATAAAAATACTGGGGAATCCAGACCACCGTGACATATTAAATATTCAAAAATGTTACCAAATGCCAGGGAAGCAACTCAGAGACAAGCGTACTGGGGTGCTACCAAGTCCCTAGCCAGCCACTGAAAACACGTTTAAATGAGGGATAGCAAGTCATTTGGGTACGTACCAGCCCGCTGGCTTTAACCAGGGGAGCTTCCAGGTCTGGGTAGACGTTCTCCAGGTACCACCTGAAGCTTTTGCACTGAAGCTTCTTTCGCAGTTGGATTTGTTGAGTCAGGTCGCCGACATCCAGGTTTTTCAAGACTAAGTGGTAAGCGTGGCCGTAGAATAACTCCTTGTACTCGTCCAGCCAGACCTCTGCAACGCGGGCCAAGTTCCTCTCCACTGTTCTCACCCGATCTTTCGGGAAGGAGTAAGGATTGTCGTTCCTGAAAATGTGCCCAACTCTGGAGCACGGAACAATCTCAATCTCTCCCCCGCACATCCAGACCTGAGAAACAGAGGTTCCTTTGATAGAAACACGGGCAAATGTCGGGTGCCAGCTTTGTGCAAGCCAGAAGAGGAGCAGAGAAGTAAGTAAACTGCTGGGAGGGACGGGGTCTCCAGCACGGGGCTGCCCTGGGGAGACCCTGACGGAGCCCCAAGCACCTGAGCCAGGCTGGCGGGGATGCAGGCGTGTGAGAGCAGCATACCTTGAATGAAATCTCCATGTTTTCACCTCCCCAAACATCCAGTCCTGGGTCATACATTCCCAGCTCAAAAAAATACTTCTTATCGATGGAAAACAGGCCACCTGCCATGACCGGGCACCTGGGAACAGAGGAACCACACAGTGCGTCAGCTGGTCGGGAAGCACCCGTCCCTTTCCCCTTGCTTTGACGAGGGAATCATTGAGAAGCTGCAGGCTACTAAATGCTCGGGGACAGTGCCTGAGCCCGCACTTACAGAGACAGCAAGGACCACCCGATTTGTCACTTCACGGCAGGCTGACAGATGGAACATTAAAATAGATGATATTTGGGTGGCTTTACCCAGTCTGAAAGCCGTAATGGGGCATGGAAGGCGAAAAATGCAGTGGTACATTCCCCCGGCCCTGGCAGCACCGGCAAAACGCCAGCAGTGCCGCAAGAGGTGAGAAAGGCTTGCTGGGCCTTGCCCATGCCTGATGATGTGATTGCCCACGGTGGACCATTGCCTCTATTGTCCTTACAAGCAAAGGAACATTTGGCCTCGAAGGAGCCTTTACTGCTAAATTATTAACAAAGGAACAGGTTAGTTCACAAAGTTCTCACATTTGCTTTTTTTTACCTTATTATATCAGTTTCCTTGATTTTATTTTTCTCGATGACCTCTTGTGGAATCTGCCTCCATCCAAAATTCATTGGCCAAGTAAAAATCCCGCGCTGAAAGTTGTCCACGGTCATGTAACTAAATGGCGAAAAGATTGGGATGACTAATTCTGAGTCACATTCCTGATTGAAATGTCACCCTTAACGAGTGAAGATGAATATCTGTACATAATTAAAACAGGATTTTAACAAATTTCATCAGGAATCTTCTTCATGTACTAAAAGTCATGAAAAAGGGAAAAGGTGTGTGCGATAAACGACGCGGCCACGTCCACTGCTAATGTTAATTTCTGGTGTACAGCAACGTTACGTATCCCTTGTGAAACGCTGCTGAAGGCCAGTTAGAAGGTCTGGACCTGTGTCTTCCTGTAATTAATGTGTTGGTGGTTCCAGCAGGAGGTTTTGCTCAAGCCGCCGGCGTGGATTTTGGGTTTCCCAGGGGCGTGAGCTGCCTTACCTCATGTCCTTGTCGCTGATGACCTCGATGACGGGGCAGGCAACCTTGGCCCGGCTCAGGCGGACCCTCTCCAGCAGCGGCTCCAGCCACCCCACATTGCACTCCACGTGTGAGTCCAGGAACGTCAGGACACTGCCTGCGGCAGAGGCCAGGGCAGCATCAGGCCTCAGGCACCCCATCCCCTGCCGGCCGGCCTCCCTGGGTGCCCTGTGGGCTCAGGGTGCTGCTGACGGTGCCACGGCCCTCCATGGCTCCCAAAACCCTCCCAGCCATAGCCCAGAGCATGTTTTCACTGCTCCGCCATCGCGGCCTGCAGAGTGAAGCGGAGCGGCTCCTGGCAGAAACGGCCATTTCGGTGCCGACGCAGCCCGGCCGTGGAGCTGGGGCGGCGTGGCGGGCGATCCCGACTGCCACTTGCTAGGGCCGTGCTGAGGTGCCAGACAAGCCGCAGCTCGTCCCCTCGTCAGACCCTTCTGCTTTGCATATAGAAGATGCCCTGAGTTCCTTAGGAGGGGACTAAAGCTCAGTGCTGGAGACGGCTTATTGGCACCTCTCGGGGGGTCCAGACAGGGCTGTAAAATGGCTTTCGTCCTACCTTTGGCGATCTCCGCTCCCGCCAGTCTGGCCCGTATTAGACCGTGCCTCTCCTTGAGATGAAGGATCTTCACTTTTGGGAACCACGACATGTATTTGTCCAGCTTCTCCTTGAGGTACTCTGCAGAGAAGAGGAGGGTGAGGTTGACTTACCCATTTCGCACCCACCTCCAGGGTGAAAAGCAGAGGGCAGATTTTCCCTGGAAGCACCTCCAAACACACCAGGGTCCTCAGGTCTGGGGCACGAACATCTGGGCACAGCTGCAGGGCTTCTGGTGCACGGCATCACAGTCTGAGCCTGCTCTCCGGTGAAACTCCCAGCTGTGTCAGTGCCAGCAGGTTTAGGCTGAAGTTGGTAAGTTTAAAAATCTTTGTTGGAGACGTGTCTCCTGGTACTCTGTGACGGGTGTTGCTGCTTGGTCCTGGGGGCTCGCCGCAGGCTGCCGGGCTCTGCATCGGCACAAACCCGGCAGATGCAGCAAAGGTGGACCCGTACCCGGTGCTGGGCGAGCGCAGTGACTCGCTGCACTCAGGAGACATGGAAAGTGGAGAGCAGCAAGTGCAGGGCTTTTGGTGACAGGCCATGAACAAAATCCCAGTGGCCTCACTTGGGTAGTTCATGATCCAAACCAGGTATCGAACGGTTGTTCAAAGACTCAAAACCAAGGTTTTTTTCTTCATCGCACTACAATTGCAATTAAAATGTGGTTGTAAATTTTTTTCCTTTGCCTAAAAAAATATTTTTTTGTGCTCTACAAATTTCTCGATATTAAGCACCACATGTAAAGACTCAGCCCGGGTTTAAAATGCAGGAGGGTTTGCTGTGGCACATCTCTACTTTTCAGGTTGCTTTTGTCATGGTTTCCCATGGCTGTGGAGGCAGCTGGTGGTAAACTCACACGAAAAAGAGGGTGTGAGAAAAGTGGCTCGGGGGACTCGAGCGCCGGGCAGCCCTGTGCATGGGCGGTTTTGCTCCGGCAGAGGAGCCCAGGAGCCTCTGCTGCGGTGCTGCGGGTGGGGGCGGGCGCAGCGTTAAAAGCTTTGAAAGGCTCCAAAGGTGAGACATTTGCGGACACGTTTGCTGTAGGTTATTGCTGCTGCTACTTGGATTACAGCAACGCAGAGCAGAGCTCTCCGTAATTCACCCACACTCGCGAGGTTTCAGTTGCAGATGTTCGCTGGCTAATGAGCAGATACAAAGGGAAGTCACAGGGAGAAAATGAAGAGGAAACTCGAAAAGATGCTTTTGAGGGGTAATGGTATGAACGTGTTTTAATGATTATTTTAAAAATGAGCAAACTGAGTCTTTTTCCTCTTTTTTGCACCTATTGTCTTGTTGCACTGTAGGCTCTTTGTATGCGTGGCATGAGCTCTGAAGTTTGCCTGAGACAGCACTTTCCCTGAAGAACCAGCAGCTGGAAAATTACATCATTCCTAATTTTTTAAGGGCTGAAGTCAGCAGAGAGCCAAAGCATTACAAAGCAGAGGTTCGATATCATCTGGAATGCCTGTGAGCATGCATGCAAAGCCACTGTGCACGTGCAGATGCCCGGCTCACCACTGCTCTTACTACAACTGCCCCATTCTCTGAGAAACCTGGGAAGTGCACGCTATTCCTCCCCTGCCACCAGCACTGAAAACATGGGGGCACTCGTCTGGAAACTGCACAGAGAAGGGTGACAGTGTCTCTTTTATAAATGCACAAGCCCTCAAGCCAGGGCACCCTGAAGATGCGTGGGTCGGGTGGGACCGAGCTCCCTGGTGCCCCTGGACCACAGTGCCTCCTCCAGCCTCCAGCACATGTGCAAAGCAGCGCACGAGTGTCATCTTAGTGATGCACAGCTGTAAACGTAGCAGCTGTTTAAGTGAGTGAACTGGGATGGGAGAGATGTGAATGATAAAGTCTAGCACGGTGTTGGGCAAGAGCCGCAGCTCGATCCACCACAGCCACCCCCCAGTGCCCATCTGGCCTCTGATCCCCCTCATCTGGAAAGATAGCAGCACAGGCTTGCTGCACTTCAATACATCGAAAGGAGAAAATGCAATTTCTTCCTACTATTCAGAATTGAATTACAGAGAACAAATTGTATTTTCGCCTCAAGTTATATTAGTTTCATAAAGGTAGAAGAAGCTTCACCTACCTTTAGTGCTGAAGTCATCCACCAAAATGACTTCTTCAATCAGGTGCGGAGGAGATCTGCTGAGGACGCTGTGAACGGAGCGCAGGAGGGTGGACCACACTTCATCCACGAAGCACATGATGATGGTGGTGGTCGGGAGGTCATCGTGAACCCGCTGCTCAGAGCACCTGCAACGGCAACACGGGCTCACAGGCGACAGCCGGTCACATTCCTGAAAATCTCCAGGCTTAGGGTTTATCGGGAAAATGCGCAGGGAGGGGGGAATTGCCAAATGTGAAATATGGAGGCAAACCCCTGCAATGGGATTTTGTTGGGAGAGGGAGCAGAGGGGTGAGTGGGGGGAACTCCCCACACAGCCCCAGGGCCCCTCTTGTGGGCAGCCCCGTGGGATAGGATGCACTCACTCCTTTCTAACAGGGACCTCTTTTTTCCTCCCTACTCCCGGGTGATAATACCTCCTTTCTGTGAGCAAACAGTGCAAAGGCCCCAGGGAGCAAGGCCAATCCCAGCTCTACACTACTGGCCTCGGGGAATCCTGTGGGGAAAGGATCCCCGTGCGCTGGGTGCCCTCCCGCGACGCTCCGAGCACCTGCAGGGCTTGGGATCCTGGGCTGCGTGAGATAGCCTTGCTGGAAAAAAAGAATTGGTATTATGCTCAAAATGCAGGGAAACGGCCATTTCCATGAAGGGTTACTAGGCACAGCAACTTGTCAAACATGCAGACAGCGAGGAAGAGTCACCTAGTCCAACTTCTGCACCTAACTCAGGGGATCGTGGGGGATGGGAAAACATTCAAGCATCCAAATTTCATGTACGACACTACTGGCAGGTCCGCTCCCTGAGCCCCCCGTATCTCACACTCCGAGTGCCCACACCTCCGAAGGGATGCCCCGGCACGGCCAGCCGTGCCCCGAGCCCACGTGCAGGGGCTCCGAGCGGCGCCTGCTTCCCTCGCAAACAGCCAGCGATACGCATCGGCGGACCCGAGGGAGTGATAAAATTTCTCCCGTGTCTATGAGTTTGTCATTTTATTCTGTGACAGCCAAAAATGCAGTGGCTGGGTCAGGCCTGTGTCTTCAGCGTTTGAACAAAAGGTCGATGAGCAGCTTTTCTCATCTTCCATTTGCAATTCAAGCACTGCTTTGCTGCGTGCCTTGGGGAGCAGGGCTCCCTCAGCCCTCCTATCTCCGAGTGGATCTCCAGGCCTGCATAACGCCTGGCAGAGTGCTCCTCTCCCCCAGACTGGCCGGTTTATCCCAGAATACCCATGGATTGCTGGGATGTGCTTTCTCTCTGTTGTCAATAAGCTGAAGTCTGATAGCAGGTTTTTCTCTCTTGTCCTTCCAGAGCAGACCTCCTGCAGGCAGGACAGGCACCAGCCTATCTGTGGGTGCAGAAAATGAATTTCTTGGCGATGAAAACACTGTTCACTCTGCTGTCAACAACAGACAGAAAACAGGGACAGGTATATGGGAGCGTACGGAAAACTGACTTCTTGTTCTTCTGTGTTAATGAATGGGCCCTCAGGTTTGGCTGGTGCCAGCTCAAATGCTGATGCCAGGGCACTGCGCAGCTCAGAGAAGAAAATTCAGAGGTACTTCACAGCTAATGAGAAGTGCTCTGGGTAAGTGAAAATAACCCCAGAATTACTCTCTGTCACAATCCTTGGAACGTGTCTTTCCTTCTCCTTCTGTAGCCTGGTTCACCTCGGGCAGCAGCCAGGGCTGGCTCAGCCAGGAGATGATGTGCTGCTTGATATGGTTTGGTTGAAAACCATAACGGTGTTGGCCCGTGGAGATGGGACCTCTCTGCAGCACAGGGGGGTGGTTCGGGCACGCCGGCAGGACTCCCAGGATCGACGGAGAGAAGTCAGGGACTGAACTGCTGGGGGGGGGTCACTCGCAAGGAGACAGAACAAGGGACAGCAAAACTAGGAGAAAAAAAGTTAATTTGCAGTTGCTCCTACAGCGAACCCAAGGAGGGAGCTCATGGAGGGAGGAGGGACAGAGGCCATGGAAAAAGCAGGAGACAGCTGCTGAGCACAACGGCTTTCACTGCATGGAGAGAGGGATGTGAGAGCTGCTGAGAAAATGCAGCCGAGACCCAAGCCATGCGTGCAGCCAGGCAGTACCTCCTAAGAGGACTTTTCATTAGCAGCAGACGGGCTCTTGGCCAAAGCCTGCATGTACTGCGGGCAGCTAGAAAGCGTCCGCGTGAGGGCGATGGGAAACCTCAAACTGAGGAACATCTTTTTCTCACTTCTTACCTAAAGAAGTAGGATTTCTAGGCAGAGCAATGGGTCTGTTATTGTTGACCCCCAGCTAAAGATATTTCACAATGTCCTGTGTGAGTTTGGGCTCCATTTCTTTGCCAACGTGCTGGTTTGGCTGGGGTAGAGTTAATTTTCTTATGAAGAAGTATGGGGCTACGTTTTGGATTTGTGCTGAAAACAGTGTTGATAACACAACGATGTTTTTGTTATTGCTGAGCAGGGCTGACACAGAGTCAAGGCCTTTTCTGCCTCTCACCCCACCCCACCAGCGAGCAGGCTGGGGGTGCACAAGAGGCTGGGAGGGGACACAGCCGGGACAGCTGACCCCAACTGACCAAAGGGATATCCCACACCATATGGCATCATGCTCAGTATATAAAGCTGGGGGAAGGAGGAGGAAGAGGGGGGACGTTCAGAGCGATGGTGTTTGTCTTCCCAAGTCACCGTCACACGTGATGGAGCCCTGCTTTCCTGGAGATGGCTGAACACCTGCCTGCCCATGGGAAGGAGTGAATGAATTCCTTGTTTTGCTTTGCTTGCGTGCGCGGCTTTTGCTTTGCCTATTAAACTGTACTGTCTTTATCTCAACCTACAAGTTTTCTCACTTTTACCCTTCCGATTCTTCCCCCCATCCCACTGGAGGGGAGTGAACGAGCGGCTGGGTGGGGCTGAGTTGCTGGCTGGGGTTAAACCATGACAGCTAACTATATACATATATGTACATACATATATATTTTATACATATATACATATATAATACTTAATATACATAATCAGTGTTAAGTAGAAGTCAAATAATTTTGAAATTCCACCCCTAAACAGAATTTTAAACAAAAATAGCCCCCAGCCTTTATGTTCTGCTGACATCACCCTGAAACTCAGCAAAATGTAGGCTCTTAAGTTGCTAAAATTGCTTTGGGAAAACGTCACCTTAGATCTGCTGTCCCCGAGTTTGGAAGCAGCCTGGCACTGAAGACCTGAGCCGCAGGGGTGCCCAGCCCTGTCCTCTCCCAGCTGGCAGGCGCAGCGGTGGTCCCTCCCCACGCCTGCCGGCACGGTTGGTAACTTACCCAGAACCTACCGTGCCATGCAGCATGCGACATTTTTTTTGCCAGACCAGGAAATCTGGGTCCCTGTCTACACCTGGATAGCTTGATTGTCCCAGAGAAGCTACGATGGTAGCCTGGGGAGAGGTCAGAGGCAGGGACCTTCGCTGCCGGCGCTGCAGTCTTGGGCTGAAACGGGGTCCAGGGCTCCTGAACCGGGCTCTGCAGGGAGCGCTCCCTGCAAGCCTCCTGGCCACCCCCCGCCTTCAGCTGTGTGGCTCCTGCATCTCGCTCCTCCTTGGTGGAACTCTTCCTGCACGCACTTCTGCAGAGGCGCGGTGCTCGGCAAGCTCCAGCGTGGTGAGTAAAGCTCAGAAAGCAGGAAGCGTTGCACTCGGACAGGCAGACTGAAGGCTGCCACAGAACAAGTTTCCTGTTGGCCCAATTTCAGAGGTCTAGTCCAGTACTCCAGCAAGGATCGAGAGAGGAACTGTGGTCTAAGCTGGGAGAGACCAGAAGGATCCAGGAAAAAAGTAACGTGCCGTCTGATCACCAAGAGCTGCCAACAGCTGTTGCCGTGAGCTGGCCCTTATGACTTGATTTCTGCCGTGCCAGCAGGCTGAGGGCAGAGCCTGCACAGGCTCCCGCCAGTGCCGGAATGCCCAGGGGAGCTCCCTGTGGCCCTGTGCCCCAGCACGGCAGCACACGTGCCCAGGCAGCACCATCAGGGATGCACCCCTGTTTGGCCAAGGCGTTGCCCGTGGTGCCCAAACAGCAATGCCGTCTCCTCCCGGGCAGGTGCGTGATTCACCAGAGGCAGGCGGGCTGTGCTTATGGGTGCTCCTGGGAGGTGGGTTTCTGCTCCACAGCTCCAGGGCTTTGCTGTCAAAGGCCAAAACACAGTGCTGGCTTTGAGCTGCCATGCTTCTTTTTCTGTGCACAGGTGGCTTCTGTAGCTGGCATCTTCTGCCTGCCAGAAAGCAGTCCTAGTCGTCTCCCTCCTTCCCTGCCCCATTCCTTCCCGTGAGGGACCTCACCTCGGCTCCCAGGCGAGCACCAACAGTGCCGCGGGAACGTCTGTGTATTGTCCTGTGGGACAGGAGACAACTCACAGCACAACTCCCATTCCACCGTACCCATGGTCTGCGAGTGTGGGAAGAGGGTCATGGGAGGGTCTCTGCATGAGGCAGGTCTCTCATCTGCCAAGGGGCTGAGAGACGTTTGCAGCAGGAAAAGCCAAGTGTAAGACGAACTTGTCATTCACCTGAACTGGCACCTTCCCTCGACCCTCCCTGCATCTGTCCAGGCACAGCAGCTCAGGAGAGGGAGACCCTCCAGCCCCTTACCCCTTCCATTCGCAAGGCGCTGCCCACACCTTACCCTTTACCTTTCTATGGGGACCCCGGTGTGCGTGTGTGTCTTTTTTGAAGTGCAGTACTGAGATTTGCAGAATCGGCTGCACATTTCGTGAGGACAGCTGTAACCGAACCACGGTTTTCCAGATCAGAACTCCGCGTCCCTCCCCATGTGTGCCCATAGATCCGAGTCCTCCGAGTGGGTACCGACCGCAGTGCTCCGCAGCACAAGGGGAGCGGTGCCACTGGCCTGCAGAAAGAAGCGCTCCTGGGGGCATCCCCTGGACCGCCTCGACTGCAGGCTGGCACATGCTGTATAATCACGTCAGCGCTCAGGACATGGCTTTGTCTCCTGCGGAGCCTTTCGGAGCCCCAGCAGGCCCTCCGGCCAGGAGAGGCCATCGGGGTGCCTCTGCCTCGAGGGAAGTGCAGCGGCAGCTTGCAGGTGTGAGAGCACCTCTGGGGCAGGGAGGGCTTCCGCTGCTGAAACAAATCGACAGGGTGCAGGAGTGGTCCAGGAACCAAATGCATGAATATCAAAACCAAACAGTGCTCGGTGCTACACCTGATAAACCAGGTAAAATGAGCCCCATTGCCTGCCTCGTGTGCCCCAGCCTCTTTGGACAGCAGAACTTAGCGGGATAAGACGATCTGCAAATTTACTCAGTTTTACGTTTAATAACTCTTACCTGGAAAGGCAAAAGCCATCTCACGGCTAGCATGCATGAAGCAAAGGCCTCGGTGTGCCCAGCAGCTCTGCCCAGGAGCCACCAAGCAGGTTCCGAGGGGCGCGGCGCAGGTATTTGTGCAGGGGAAGCAGATCTTACCCGGCAGGCCTGGTGTCCGCTATGGCTCGGTCTACAGGGATCAAATCGCTGAGGTAGACGTTAAAGTTTCCTTCTTTCCATCTACTTTTTGCTTCTTCTTGTTTATCGTCAGGGACTGCAACAGGGTGCCCAAACTGGCCGGGAGCTTGGGGGTCTCTCGGGGCAAGCGTTGCATCCACGGACAAGACCCTGTGCATTCCCAGCCTGCTCCCGCCTGCCTCCTCCTGCCCGTCCTTCCCGGCGACAGGTGCCCTGGGAGCTGCTCCTTGCGTGGTACCCAGCGTCCGGCTCCGGCCACCCGGCGCCGCAGTCCCGGTGATGGCGTTCGCAGTACGGGCACCGTTGCCTTTTTCGTTAGCGAGCTGCCGCTCTTTGTGCTTTTCTTGGCTCTTTGTGAAGTTCCCCGCAGAGTCGGATCCAAGATACGGGACTGCTGGGCTGCCGGGTTTTATCCCCTCTTTGCTAATAAGGACGAAGTGGTTCTCGGAGGAAGTTTCTTTCTTTCCCACTTTTGTGTCCTCCTGCCCGGGCAGGGCTGCCAGCCCCGCTGCCCCGGGAAGCTGGCTGGCTTTCCCCGGCGTGCCGGCAGGTCGCCGCCGACCCCCGTTGGCGGCGTGTCCGGGTCCCTCCACCACCGTCACCCCAACCCCGGCT
>NW_008824058.1:867543-876077 GCF_000699105.1 Pygoscelis adeliae
CCGGGGAGTGCTCAGGTGGGCTTTGCGGGGAGCCCTAGAAACACCCCCAGGGCAGCCCCACCGCGCCTGGTCAGGTCTGCGTGGCTGTGGTTGTGGATTAACACCTGAGCGCCGTGCCCCACAGCATCCCACAGTGTTCCCCGGTGTCGGGGCGGCCGGCTGTGCGAGGGTAAACCCGGTGAATCGTCCATAGAAGCTGTTCCTGCAGACGTGGTCGCGTAGGGCGGCCAGTGCGGGGTTAGGATGTTCAGGAGATGTTCTACGCTGGGTGCACGTGTGTCGGTCGCGGTGAGCTCCACATGCTGGGGCAGTCACGCGTGACCCCCACGACCGGATTTCACCAACTGAGCAAAACCGTGGCTTGGGGAGTCTCTGCCATCCCACCGCTGCCCCGAGCCTTGCAGCAGGGACCCCGTCACCACCGGGCACTGGCCCACTGCCCTGTCCAGGACACTCGTTTCCCCGTGCCAAGGTCCCTGTCAAGCAGCTTCCCTCCGTTAATGAACGCTGTGCAGCCCACGAGCGGGGACAACGTTGCACGGTCAATGTGGCATCTGTTGCAACCTGTAGGCACGGCCCGGTTGAAGAGCTGTAAGATCGGTTGTGATGTGTGGGCATCCGTTGCGAAAACTCAGGTTAGGGGCACTGAAGTGAAAGAGGAAAAAGCCTGAGCTGGTCAGTATTTTGCAGCTCTCTCAAACTCTGGTATTAATAAATTTAAAGGCAACGCGTGGTATCCCAAATCACAAAGCAAGAGATTTTTTTAAATAAAGGGCTCCAACCTACTGCAGTGCATGTGAGTATTGAAAGGAAAAGAAATGAGGGGAAAAGATTACATTCATATTCATACTTTAAAAAAATAGTAATTTCAAAGTCCAGCCTATGGTTATTTTGTGAGATTGAAAACATGCCTTTTCTTAAAAGAAATGGCAATTCTGTTGTTTTTCCAAGGCTTTTCTTTGTCAAGCAAACTCCCCTCAGACGTGGCAGGCAGTTCTGATTTCAGCAGGGTTTGCATGTGTGGATGGTGCATGCTTCAGGACTTGCAGTAAGAGGGAGTGAACGATAAGATTACAAAAGGACTGTTAAAAGGGGAAAAAACCTGAGTACTTTGAGAGTAAGGAAGATTGGAGTCAAGATTAAACTTAAATGAAATACTACCTTCGGTTTAGAAATAAAAATTTAAGATAAACCACAGGCTGTGGGTTCATTCACCATGCTGGCACCAGTTTTTCATTTTTATTTTGCTTTCTTCCCTTGCTGTCTCGCCCAGCAGCGGGAGCGCTCGGGAGGCCGCTCCAGCGTGACGTCCCGCCGTGGCTGGCGTCCCCACTGTTGGGATTTGGCCACCATGTCCGAGGGCTGTGTTTCGGGCACTTGGGCCGTGCAAAACCCCCCGGGAGCCAGCCCAGGGGCGCAGTGCGGCTCAGCCGCAGCTGTGCGGGGGGACCCGGCGGTGTGTGCCAGTGAGCACTGAGCCCCCCCCAGCACCTCGGTCCCCAGGAGCTGCGGGGAAGAATGCTCCTCTGCAGACGGGAAAGGCCAGCCAACCTTCTTCCTAATAGCCGGGCACACCACGGGCAAGCTCCAGCCCTGCGCGGGGCGGGGAGAGAGGCCCGCGACATTCCTCTAAGCTTCGGCTTCATGCTTACGAGTTACGACAAAGTTGTTGCTGTTTTGGTATGGTCAGGCATTCCCTCTGCTAACTCTGCGCTTTGGCTCTCCTCCTTGGCAAGTATAAATGTTCCAGATAGTTGAACAGATTCCTTGACACAAGACAGCTGCTTTTGTAGGGAGGAATTAATTTAATCAAGGCTACTCCATCATTAAAATAATCTGAAGTGTCAGATGGAAAAGCACAGAAGGAAGCTAACTTGAAGATGAAAACTCAACATTTTTTCCAGCCAAAAGTGTCCCAGAAGATGAGGTAACATTATAATAAGTCACTCTGGGTCTCTGTAAAATATTTTATTAATGTAAAAAAAATATTGTCCAAAGAGAAGTCGGGAAGGAATGATCTCTTGCTAAAGCCCGCCTGGCTTGATAAACTGTATTTCTTCTCTGGAGCATAAGAGACCATGCAGAGTGGAAGACAACACAGTGGTCCACAAAGGGCAAGATTAGGCATGTGTGGTTGATCCTACCATGCAGAATACAAAGGCCCTTTTGACTGAAAACAGCAGGAAATAGTGCAAACGGGTAGTGCAAAAAGCCGTCAAGCTCCTCCTCTTGCCACAAGGCAGGATCTGCTATATCTTAATTACTTGATTACTTAATTACTTGTCCATCATAGAGCACCACAGTGTACTCTTTACGGGCAACCGACAAGGATATGGACGCAGGCACTGCATCAAGTTGAAAAAGACATTTGTTTAAAGAAACCTGCTCTGTGCACAGAAGGGGACAGCGGCAAATGTTTGTGCTGCAGAAACAAACATCTGCCATCCACACAGCTGAGAGCCTGCTCCTCAATACCATTCACAATTTTCCATTAAATCACTTTCCAGGTAGAAGTTGTTAGTGTAATGAAGTAGTAGGTATGTGCACTGTATAAACACAGGTGTGTCCTACAGTATGTTGGCAAATCACAGGTAAGCCTCAAAACTTGAATTTAAGACTCGGTTCTCTTGTAACTGTCAGAGAGAGGAGTTTCACCTTCACCGTGCATTTCGTTAACAGTCCGGCCCGCAAGTTACTAACTGTAACCTCTGCGGTGGGATATCTTATTTCTCTTACTGTGGAAACTCAGTCAGTAAAAAATTAGAAAACACTGAACTTGGAGTACCCTGGTAGTTCATCTGTACTGTCGGGGCATTTGGTGATTTTCTTGGAAGTCTCCACAAACAGCAATTATACAGTCAGATGAGAATGGAAACTTGGGCTTTGAAAGAAAAGTTTATGGTCGTGTTCCACAGGAAAACCGCAAAGCTGTAGATGTAGAAAGCTGGGAAATATGGGGCAATTGTGTGTTGGATGCTTAAAAATCTGAAGATTGAAGAAACTAAGGCTCACATTTCTATTTTTAAAGGTTTCTGGATTTTTAGGCTGACCTCATTATTCTGGGGGTGGGGTAATTTTCGGTGTACGATGGCGGCAAAGCTCTATTTTTAGATGGCTGTTTGCACAAAGTATGATTGAGAGCAGCTTTCCCCAAAATGGAGCTGGTTACGTAATAAAAGATTAGAATAGCCATTTATGTTTATTTTTTGTTATAAATAGTGACCTAGATTTCACTGTCACCTAACAGTGAAATACGCCACTGTTAGGTGACATACGCCACCATTATGTGCACTGCGGCACATGAGGGGCGCGAGGATGCCGGTGAGGGCGGCCGGGGTACGCGCGCGTGAGGGGGAGCGCGCCGGACAGCATTCACCGGGATTGGGAATGGAAATAGCAGCGGGGCTCGGTAATTTGCATAGAGGTCATGTTTTGCTAATATGTGTCTTGTAGAAGCAGACAGCATGTAAAAGAGGATGGTTAAAACCTGACCCAGCAATGTTTTTAAATTTCAAATTATGCATAAAGTATGCATTAAATTAATTAGGGAATTCATTAAGAAGAGAAGAGTAAAGAAACTAGTTAGCAGTGTGCAACATGTAGTAATGTAAGCCATTTTCTATAATTGTTATATATAATTTGTCTCATAACATTATCCTTTGATAAATTATTACAGCATAATATGATATATGTAGCTTATTAACAGTTTCATTAATTACTATTAGAGCAAAGACACTCTGAAATCTGGTACACATAAGAACAAATGTTGAAGCAGATGGTTGAAATTAGTTAAACGCAATCGGTTGCTGAACCCTTTTACCTAATTACATTATTACATCAAAATAGTTAAACTGAATTTGTCAAGTTGTCGGCAAAGCGCTGGGATGTTTGGGGCCGCGGCCACGGTGCGGCAATCATCCCCGGGCCCCAACTCCCTGCGGGGCGCAGGGACCCTCCGTATGTCCTCCACTGGCTCCAATGCCCCTGCACCCTCCCCGCACCTCCCGGCAGACCTCGGACCTCACCAACCTCACCCGCATCCCAGGTCGGCCTCCTCCTCCTCCTCCTCGTGGCCCCGAAGAGCATCGTTTCCCGCGCCTTTCCTGGGCAGCCTCGCCGTGCCCGGGCACGTGTCCCCGGGACTGTTGCAGGGACGGGTCTGGGGTCGGCAGCTCTCGTGGGGTTTGGTTCACCGGGTCAGGGATGGTGAAAAGGCTGTGAGCAGCAAGGGATGGGCACGGGGAGACCCAGCTCAGCTGCGCGGGAAGAGATGGATGCGCCTGCTAGAGAAGTGGTGCTGCCCGTCATGGGCGGCGATGGCAAAGGTCACCTGCGTTCTTTGTGCCTCTCTCCGAAGAAAACCAGCCTTGACTGACAGCGCTCTGCAAGCATAAGCTGCTTTGACAGCAGCAGCCCTGGAGGGGTGACTTGCTGATTCTGAGTTTCAGAAGGAACGACTCCAACTTTCCAACGGGCTTCTCTGTGGCGAGGAGGAGGTCCGTTCGGAGGGAAGCAGAAACACTGCAGTGAAGTGGAAGCGGCTTTTGCAACACCTGGTGGTACCAATGCAAAATGGGTTTGTGGCGTCTTCGCCCAGCCCATAGCACAGTGCTGGGTTTCTTCCTTTTCTTGACACAACCCTGAGATTTCCTTTTTTTTTGGACCCGGAGCCATGAAAGAAAGTTTGGAAGATAAAAACAAAGCCAAGTGCTAGACAAACAGTGCCTAGGTCTGTTGGGGCACTTGAAGTGAAAGCCTTGAGCCACGAACTCAGACAGGACAGGTACCTGCATTAGTGTTTGCTGTGAGCTAGAAAGCTTCACTGACCGCCCGTCACGCAGAAATTTGTATGAATATGTTGTATGTACCGCTGCGAGGGTAAGGAGAAGTGAGGATTCCCAACTGTGGCATTAACGCAGCAAATACTCTTTGTTCCTGTAGGTCCCAGACACCACATACACTTACACAGTACCCTTCTGCTGGTGCAAACAGATTTACAGCAGCGTTTTGTTTAAGCTTCCTGAATTCTTTCCTTTTATACCTGACTAAATCCAAAGAAATATGAAGCACGTAACTTCCCTGTGTCCTTGCAGCCCAGCTATCTTTCTTGGGGTAACACCCCTAGGAGGGTATCCTTCCTCTTTCCCCAGCTACAGCGTTATCCGGGGTCTAACTGTCCGTGTTTCTACTGCGTAAGGGCTAGCCTTTCCTCGCCCTGACCAGCAGAGCTTCCTAGAGGGGGAAAGTTACTTCCTGCAGAGGATTTTGACACTTCGGCAACTTTGAGCTCAAATTATTATCAAAAGTGTTCAAATTTGCAAGAAAATTCCAGAAAAAAAATCACTTAGAATCACTTCAAAATAGGGTATTTCATACAGCAGAATATAAGAGAAATTACTTTCAGAATTATTAAAGGCGGAAATTTACAAAACAAAAGAAACAACGTTGCAACAACAAGGACACGAGCCTGTGAATTTTGATAGGACCGTTTTTTCTTTTTTCTCTACACTACATTTTAGCGAATGTGCACAGCTGCCGGAGGACGGGGTGGACCCTGCTCCCCACCTCTCCTTCCCACCCACTGCCACACTTTCCTGGGCTAGTCCCAACAGACCCACCGGTTGGGGAAAGCCAGTCTTGCCCCAACCCTTCCAGCAGCCTCCTGTTAGCCGCCCCGGGGGGGGGAAACCTTCCCCCTTTGCCCAGGAACCCCCCCTGCATGCCCCCACGGTCACCAGCTGCCCTCTGCCCTTCTGCCCTCTGCACACCCCGCTCTCCGACTCTCCTTCCCATCTGCAGGGTGTACCCCAAAACAGCGTTTGCAGCCCTGCCGGCGGGGTGGCTGCGGCGCGGGGGGCCCACGGGGCGGACCCCGGCCCTCTGCTCGAGGCGGCTGCTCTTTCTGCATGCTGAGGATGGCGGCTCCACCATGAATGCATTAGCAGGAGAGTTCAACCTTTCATTCTCAGCCTGATTAATGCATGGACGGATCCAGATTTTTGTAAATATATACTTCTGCATGTGCTCAGCTCACAGGGCAGGGCGTTCGAAGCCTGTTCAAAATAATTATTTAATATTCGAGGTACTTGACAGCTCACCTCAGCTATATGTTATTTTCTCTGTCTCCTGCCTGAAAGGCTAAAACCGTTAATAAAGATATCACAAGTGCTGGTTCTATAGAACGAGTTATAGGTGTGCAATCATGTCCACCTTTGTTTGCCGGTGACAGTGGACATTAGCACCTTTCCTCTAATATTTGCATGAGCAGGACCGGGCACACATGTGTTAGTGAACAGCAAATACGAGGGGACCGGGACATGGCTGACCTATATCGCCAGCGGGAATTGAGACAAATGTCTCCAAACACTGTTTTGGGGACGTCTGTCTGGCTGCAGGCACAGTCCACCCTGTCGAGGCACTCCTGCAGCTCCTTCCCCGCGCAGCACCTGAAGGGATGCGGAGAGCCTCGGCGGGGGCTCTCCTGCCCGCTCCCCCCTCCCAGCGAGCCGGGGACCTGGAGTTTTGGCGCGCAGAGACTCTTCTCCCAACCTTTGATTTTTTCCCTGACATCCGAGTGGTGTTGGATGAAACTTGCAAAAGCATGTGAGTAAGGCAGGACGTAAAGTCTGGAGCAGTTCCTGCAGGTGGGGAAGAAAGGCCTGGTTGTTCCCCGAGTACGTGCAGCCCATCGCCAGAAGTCTGGTAAAATAAGCTTGTAGCGTTGCTGATCTTTACCAATGTAAAATCAAAGGTAAGAGTCTCCCTTCCGAGTATGAGCTTACTCCTTCACCTCTTTTTGCGGGGTCATGTTTTACTGTTTGGGGACTAAAGCTGCTGGGTAAATATATTAATATGAATCACTTCTTGTATTAGTTTCTGTACACAATCTTTTAAGAAAAGAGGGACATTTCTTCAGTATGCGGGTGCGTGTTTGGTCCTAACTCCTGTGTCATAGCGTGGTGGGAGCAGCTCCCCATTCGTGTGTGAAGCAGGCAGGTGTGTAGGTCTGGTTTCTCCTGCTCTCCGCCCAGCATCGCTTTTCTAGTGCAAAGTGAATGTTTAGGAATTTGCGATTTTTTCACCATACATATTTCTGGGAAATGCTCTTGAAAGGTTTTGGTCATTGACCTTGCTAATCCCTTCCAATAGGACATCGGCAGAAATTAAACTAGCAGGGAGTTCAAAAGGGTTAGTTAACAAAACCGAAATGATTTGGTTCGGATGTTTTTTCCTCAGTACTTCCCTCTCTCTGGTGGTGAGCAAAGGTTTGAAGCCCCTCTACAATATCCTAGAGCCCCGGGCAGTTACCTGCACTGTGAGCATCCTCCCCCCCGGAGCAGATGCTGTCCTGAGCGCTGCGGGCAGGGCAGGGCAGGGCGGGGCAGGGCAAGGCAAGGCAAGGCAGGGCAGGGCAAGAGGGCGGGGCAGGGCAGGGCAGGGCAGGCAGGACGCCTCTGCACAGGTACAGAAAGTGCTGCTCTGCCTGAACGTGACCCCGGCTCCTCCGACATTGAATTAGCTCTTCCCTTTGAGTTATCCGTTTCACCTCTCCTGGAGGACACTAGGCAGTGCGTGCTCTGTATCCTCAATTCCTCATGCAATACGTTAATATTTAAAAAGCACTGTAATTGGTAAAGCAACTGATAGCAGCGAATGTATATTCCTTATACAATATTTTAACATGAGTGATCACAGAAATGGATTAAATGAAATCTGGGGTAACCAGGCGGTCGTTGTGCGTGACAGTCCTGTCCTGAGAATGAGTGACGATGTTTTGGTAGTTTGATGGCCATGAAATGATATGTCATGTAAAGATAGTCAGCGCGATTGCCATAAGGCAGTCTGTCATTGTCTTGCTGAGCAATTCACATGCATGATACATAAGAAAGTAAAAATAATCAGTAATCTATTGCAAGCCCAGCAAAGTAATCAGTAATATGTAATGTACTCTCCTTGGACTTGCCAATCAAAATAGTTTCCTAAGCGATTTCAAAAGCCCATAGGTTATTTAAAAATGAACTCCTGGCCTTGTTCGGGGTGCGTCCAAAATCAAGTCCCAAGTGTCCCCACCACACACCAGTGCCCGTAGGAACGAACAGGCACATCAGGCTGCCGCTGCCAACCCTGCTGCTTGGAAAGGAAGAAGCAAATGCTAAAGCCCTGATGGAATTAAATCTGGCCAGGGACATCAAGGTCAACAAGAAAAGATTCTCTAGGTATATTGGGGATGAAAGGAAGACTAGGGAAAATGTGGGTTAAAAAAAACAACCCAGGAATTGATATTTTAAAGTTGTTCTTCATCATAGCGGTGATAATAAACCGAGAAACTGATCCCTCCCACCGAGGTTGGTCAGGACTAGATCTGGCATCGTAGCCTACGGACATGGCGCAGGAGGACTGTTTTTGGACGGTGCGGGGAGGCAGCGGGGCACGAGGGCAAGCCGCCTCCCTCCCTTTCACGGCGGCAAAAACAACACCAGGACTTCGGGAAACTGCAGCAAACCCACCGCCACGGGCGGCGGGCCGAAGAGCCG
>NW_008824058.1:877003-881934 GCF_000699105.1 Pygoscelis adeliae
CAAATACGGAAATGAAACACATTTCCGTGTGTTTTATTAGCTGCGCCAGAAAGTTGTGTAGCAGAGGTGTAATTGCCTATCTGCTTTCTGCAGGACGCTGTCGAATATCTACATAAGTGCCGTCGTTCCCTGTTCCACTCTGCGTGAGCTGTTTCGGGCATGTTTTACCCACCAAGGCGTAAGCGCAGCAGCCCCGTGCCTCGTCCCTTTGCAGAGGCATGCCGTGCTGTGCTGGAGCAGGAGCTGCTGCTGTCCCTCTCCAGCCTTGGTCAGGCAGAGGACCCAAGGACCTGTCACACGCCCCGCAAGAGGTTGGCCCCTTCAAAATCTCCGCAGGTGCATCCCCTCCCCGCTCCCACCCCGAGCACCGAGCTGACCCCACGCCCGCCCTGCTGGGGTTCAGTAAGGGTGATGCTAGAGCAGAGGCTGCGGTACCCAGCCATGGGCTGGGCAGGCTTCCACATTTTGGCTTGCTCTGTCCAAAAATGTTAAACAGAGTGGAAATGATACTGCTTTCCTCTCCTCACTTGTCCCAAGTTCAGCGATCTTTAAGTTTTTCTAAGGGTTTAATATAATTTCATTTGCATTTTACGAAGGCTATGGCTCTGCCAGGGGGCAGATTTGTGGGCTGCCCCAGGTGATGGCTGGTGCCACTTTCCAGTGGTTGGGTTAAAGTGGATCAGACCATTTTTGCAAAAGTTACTTTCAAGAGAGATCTGAGCGCTAAAGCTCGCTGCGACTCTGTGTGTGGAGCTGCAATAGCTTATCTCCATGCGCAAACAATGTTAAAATCTGTCATTGGCCCTCTATGTGTCTCCAGCTAATATACCACCAGCACGTAATGCCCTGACTCCTTAGCCCCCCATTATTTTCCTGAATTGCACATCCTGAAGATGGAACTGGTGGCTTTGGAAATGATGTTCAATCATCTGTCCAGGATGCTGAGGATTTCTGCTGTTTGTTCAAGTCTTCCTGATGTTCACGTCCAAAGAATGATTCCCATCCTCCAGAGGTCGGACAGCGCGGAAGAAGCTGATGCCCCTGAGGACAGATTTTTTAAAATGCTTGAAAAGATCTTGGAGCACAAGACCTGTCGCAAGGCATATTGCAAGGAGTATAAGCAGGTACCACAATGGAATTTCAGGAGTCAGAAGAGTTTGTGGCTCTAAGCCGTATGGCCCATCCTACACGGACAGGTTTCTCAAAGACCTGACAGTGGTTTGATCCGTAAGTGACTTGAAAATTCATTTGTGCAGGCATTACCAGTGCTGTCGCAGTCCTTGGCGCTCAGGGCTGGCGAGCACGGTGAGGGCGGGCAGGAGACGCGCGAGGTGCCGGGTGCGTGGGAGATGCACGGCTGCTGGCTCTGCAGCTGCCCGTATCAGACATGCCCTCCATACGAAGTGTGCTGCCACATTCAAACGCCTCTGTCCTCTCCCCAGCCTTCCGGAAAGTTCAGAAATTCGCGTCCGTTGGTAAGGAGCTGGGCAGAGTGGCCGCCTTGGGTGAAATCAAGCATTTCAGCTGGCTGAGACTGGAGCTTTTTTGGAGTACACATGCATTTTAGCTCAGTTTCTAAATTAAAAGGAAAGGGGAGTCAGGCTAAGAACATATGGCTTAACGATGTATTTGGAGATGGTCATTTGCTCTATTTTCCACCTGAATAAATTTAAAGGCACAGCTAAAATTAACATGTCAAATCTTCATTTGAAATGTAATCTACTGTCATGTGGATGCTATCGAATCTGTTAATAATTAGAACCTGGCACCTCAGCTTAGGCGCAGCCACTAATTCAGAGTCATGGTGTTTAGCTTACTTCACAGCAGTGCTGGAAATAAGGGCACTGAGTTGTTTACAGCAGATCTTTTGTATACATTTAAACAGATTTGTTTACCTCTTCCTTACTTAAAGCGAATGTGATTTAGGTACCTAGCTCCATTTTATGCCTTTGGAGATGTTTTCCTTTAAACATAGTGTTAGCTCCGTAATAGAGACTGCCTATATGCTAATTGATTTAGTAGAATTGAAATTAAACTGAAGCATTTAAGAGCATTTCTCTCTTTTTCTCTTCCTCTGGGTTCCTGACTTTTAGCACACCCGCTCTCCCAGAGGAGTCACTAAAAGCTGAGGGAACGGCCGGTCTGCGTGCCGGCCGGAGGATCCACGCATCTCGTCGCTGCACGTGATTTTCTCGGGTTTTCCAGGAGAACCAAGAGAAGGCTCCTGGTGAATAGTTCCGCCAACCAACAATTCAGCACCAGACAGCACAAACCTGAGGGATTTGTGAACGACTTCCACCACGCAGATGGGAGAAGGGCTGAAAAATGTATGCACGATTATTCCACGGAAGTCCATCAAAATCATAATGAGCATAATTCATAATAAATTCCAGCTCTGCTCTGAACCCTGAACCCGGTAATTAAATGATCCCTCAGTTTTTTAAAGAAGCCTACATCCATTGGGTACTTTAAATAATGCCATAAGTAATGTAAAATAATTATCTTAAAAATGCAGCTGCGCTGCCGTGAGTTTTCTCTCCAGAAGGGTTCCAGGTTAGCCAGGATGGCTGAAGGCATCTCCGGTAGGTTTGCAAACCCGTCGTCACGCTGGAGGTGGCCTCAGATGGGCAGAAGGAGAGAGAAAATGCGAAGCCATAAGTACAAAGCATGAAAAAACCCTAAGTGCTTAATTTCTCCCCGAGCATCAGAAGGCATGTGGGAGGAGAGTGGGAGTGTGTGGACTGAGTCACTGAACATAATTTCATGTGTTTGGGTTTTATTTTAATTATCCACACCGGCAGTTTTCAGGAAATCTCCCACCTTTGTGCTCCTCCCAGCGCTCCCCTCTGGGCACCGGCACTGACGCCAGCGTCAATGGGAGGCATGGGTTAGCATCGCTGCTTTTGCCAGCCTGCTTTCACAGCACATAGCCAGCAACCCGCCTCCTCGCCTGGCCCGAGACAGGGGCTGAGCACAGCCGTGACGGCAAGGCTGGGGAAGAGACTTATCCTTCAAGTAGTCTGGCCCTCTGCCATCCCAGAGATTTACTTAGAAGGTGAAATTACGGAACGAAAGGCTGATTTATTGATCACGGGCACCTTTTCATAAAGAGGCTGCTGTGTTTAATATCAGTCTGCCTTTACAGGTGGTCTTAACGCTGCAACTGTGCATGCAGGACGTGCAATGAAGACATCAGTCTCCAAGAGATAAAAGGATGGATAAGGGTACTGTTCTCTACCTGGAAGAAAGCACTGCATGTTTGTGTCATCCCGGCTACAGACAGCAACATCCCAGCCATGTCTTTGGTTACAGGTACCACAGAATTACTGAGAAACCTTTTCAGCAAAAGTGCTTTACAACCGGCAAACACATTTCTTCATTCAAGGTGCTGAAAATTATTATGGCCAACCCTTCCCTTTGCTTTCCCTAACGCACCAGCCTCTCCGTAGTCGTGCAAGGACTGGATCTCGGGATGAGATCCAAGTCCCGATATCCCGACTGACTCATCAGTCAGGGAAGTGGGAGGTGGGTGCACCAGCAGCCTCCCGACAGCCCCTCTCATTGCGGGGCTCCTTGCTGGATGCTTCTTTTCTGTACATTCTCTGCCAGTTCATGAGCCAAAACTTGGTCTGTAAATTCTGGAAATCCCTTTTCAACTTCAGCACAAAAGGTGCAGACCAATGTCCCGACTGCTGCAGGACCATCCGCGCTGCTCCGGCAGGGAGCCATGTCCCTCCGCTCCGGCAGGGAGCCGTCTCCCCCGGGGGGGCCGGCGGGGGCAATCCCTGCCCTGTACGCAGAGCTGCCCTGCAACTCCAGCAGAGAAGGGGCTGCCAATTTCTGCAGCACCATCTGACGCTGTCCCTTCTCAGCTTCTATTGAGAAATCTGGCAAGATGTACTTTTCCTTTGCCGAGCTTTCCTGTTAACCCTTTCGCTGAGGGGAGAGAACCAGTGGGAGCTGTGGGGGAAACCAACAGCTTCCACAGTGGCAACTTCTGACATTAGAGGGGCTGAGCTGCAGAGGATAAATGATGCTTTTGTTAAAAAAAATCATTAAAAAAGCCAGAAGATTAGTTCTTTTAGGTTGCAAGGTCAAACACTTTAAACTTCGGAAATATCGGAGTTACTTTGCCTCTTGGTGGGGGGCCACCAAGGCATACGTAACTCGTTTCAGGGCTGGGGTAAGGGGAAAAATCAGTAGTTAGGATCTGGAAGTCTGGGGAGGAACTAGGACAAATAGGCAGCATGGAGGATTATTAGCCCCAAATTCATCTCATCCAGGGCACTTAGGGGGTCTGGCGACAAGTTCAGACTTGGTGAGGTATGCAAATGATCTAAAAATGCAGATGAAAAATCAATATCATAGTATCATCTTTAAAATAAAAGTGCTTGATTTCTGAGATAAACTCATGGGTTGGGGGTGGTGACTGACCTGAACGATGCTTACACTGAATTTATTGCTTGTGTCCCCGGAGGTGGCAGCTGGTCAGGTGGAGTTGTCATGCAAAAGCCAGCCAAACCTCCGTCTGTGGCAGCTTTAGCCGAGGGACTGGCTTTTGCTACTGATTCCTTGGGTTGAGCTTAATTTTAACATTTGCTTAAGCTCATCTTTACTCCGTTGACCTGGTTTGGTCTGGAAAGCGCATGGTCTCTCACACAAATGGGCTGAGAAGACCTTCCCTGCCCCCCCGCCGCCGGCTGGCCTCTCTGCGGGCCCCCAGCTCCCCGGTCTGGAGGACGTGCAGGCAGACCCCGCGGCAGCCCAGCACCAAGCACAGCGATGCTCCTGCCGCTTCTCCATCTCCCTGAGTTTGGCACATCACACCCAGAACCGTGGGGGCCGAGTGGCTTTTTGGCTGCCCTCCCCCAGCTCCGTGCTGCCTCCGTCGGGAGACGGGCGGGCTCGCCGGGCAAAGCCGAGCAGGGCGC
>NW_008824058.1:882024-884398 GCF_000699105.1 Pygoscelis adeliae
GGTGCTGGCTGCCCATCGGAGCCGCTGCCAACAGCGTCCCAGTGTGAAACCAACGTACCATATGGTGAGTAGGTATGACAGCATCTGAGCGGGGTGGTGGGCAGTGAAGCGGGACCATATATGATCATCCCATGAGCTTACGAGAGGAAGGATTCCAGGCCCAGAATATCAGTGCAATGCTGTCCTGAGCTTGTGCGCATATGGCAGAGAAAATATACTATTATGAGTCATTGAGAAATGTAATAAAAATAGGTTCTGCTACTGTGTAAAGAAAATAACAGGTACTAATTAATCTGGGTGCTCTCTGTGGCACAGGGGAGCAGCGAGGAGGGGTGCGGCAGGCAGAGGACTGCCCTCAGCACACTGCCGAGGTGCAAGGGAGCAGAGTGAGGTGCTCCCAGCACTGGCGTGTCGAGAGAGTTGGCAGAAAGGCTGGGAAACCCTGTGTGATTTCAGCTGAAAAGACTCTTCAGGTATTTTCTAGTGCTATTTGTAATGCATATGCAACTGAGCAGGCACTTTTTTTTATTTCTGTTCCACAGGAATTAAATTAATTTTAGAAATGGCACTATAACTATTTTCCTGCCTCAGGGACCATTTGTTTTAAAATCATTAAAGATTTTTATATGACACTGCACTGACATTTGATGTGAATAAATTAAGGGAATTAGTATAAAACTGCGTTCTTTCTTCATAGACTTCCCAGCACATATCTGCACGCACGTACATTTGGTAAGGGTAGCCTGTGTAAAGGCAACGGTGTCTGTGTGTCCACAAAGGAATGAAGATACAGCCCCAGGGCAGCTCCGCCGCTGAAAGCGCGATGCAGGACGATGTCTCCTCAGATGTTCTCAGTATCTGTGCACATCCTCAGCAGGGACAAAACCTGTCGGTTTTTCCCACAACCCTGCTGTGCTGTGGGAACGCAGCAGTGTAAAGCAGCCATCGCAGGGGGACGGTCCAAAACTGAGACCCCGTCACTACATCCCACCTCCTCCCTCCGGCTCCGCAGGTTCTGACCCGACTCTGGAGCCAAAGCGTCCCCGCTGGGATTTCGCGCACCGCCGTGCAGCCGGCTTGGTGCGGAGAAAGCGGCCCTAACGCTCTCAGCGGGTGCCAGCAGGATTGCTGCCGGGTGCGGAGCATAGGGCCTGCCTGCAAACCCTATGCTCGGCATGCTGCAACGCGCCCGTCAGGTGCTCAGCGTCCCCGGAGGGGCCAGAGCGGCGGCTGGCCGCCCAGGTTTCATTTTGACCCCTTGTGCCGGGTTGGCACGCCGTGTAAAGTCTGCTGTGCTGCCGGGCTCCTGCCTGCTCCCCGCACCCCGCGGGCAGCCTCAGGTAACGAGTCTGTTTGCTTTCTCCTCCCTGCCTGCTCTGTGTGCCCTGGGCCCTACTGACTGCCCGCACCCCGAGTGCTCTCACATCAGAGCAGGACTGGGCATTTCCCCTGGCACTCTGCAGTGGGACTCGGCAGCGCCCCACTGACCTGCCACTGACCTGCCACTGACCTGCCCCTATGACCTGACCTGCTCCTCAGCACATTCAGTGCTGTTGGGACTCAAACCAGATATTTATTTTAATTTAGGAAGGGGTCCAGTGGCTGACTGAAGCCTTCTTGGTGCCATCAGCCACTAGAAGTTACGCTTCGTGCATGCAAGCGAGAAATCCATTTGTAGACAAACAAGCTATACTGTTTGAGCTTGCAAGAAATGGTGTGATGCTGCCATCTGAATGTAACCTGGATTCAGACTTCAAGTAAGAAATATTAAAACTTTTATTTGTTTTACTCTTTTAGAGGAACACTCGGTGCCCATCACGTTTAACTCTTGGGATGAGTACTTCTAGATACCACCTGTGGGGATGTTACTGCATCTGTAACTGCCTAGCTAGTCTCTAACTCCAGTTTTGCTTGGGTCTTCTGAAAAGGCATACTGTTTTATTTCCTACAACCCCATAATTTCTGACTGCAATATAATTGCCTTGCGCACATTACTGAAACCAGTAGGGGAAATTAAAAGCATCAGAAGGTATGTTAAAAGATGACATACTTTTTTGTGTTCTAACCTCACCGTGTGATATTTAAGCAAATTGCATTATTCCATTATTATCTTCCTCTATGGACATGTGTGCTCAGGAAGGTTGCAGCGCTGCACAAGCCCCTCACTTGCTCCAGCGCAGAGGTCAGCTGCGGGAGCCCCAGGGGTCCCAGCCGTGGGGACGGACGTGATGGAGAGCTGTGGCTGTGGCTGTGGCTGCAGAGCAAACCCAGGGGAGAGGATGGGCAGGCAGAGGCTGCAGCTGAGCAGCACATGGCTTCCCTGTCCCCCCACAATAGCCCAGGCCACCTCACAGCCCTTAACCCTGCACCGTCC
>NW_008824058.1:884509-886240 GCF_000699105.1 Pygoscelis adeliae
GGAATCGCTGAGAAATGTGGAAAGAGAGAGCCTGTGCCTTAATTTTCACTTCCAATAGCTGCTGGAAAATAGACTGCCTTTCACACGGAGAGGACCAGACAGTTCCCACTGAAATCAATGGCAAGTTTCTCCGACCCATCAACATCGGTGAGAGCACACGGATAAAGGGAAAGCACTTAATGAAATGCCTGCATATGCAATGCCATTAAGGACAGATTAATGCAATAGACTCAACATGGGGTTACACCTTAAAACCATTCGGGAAATGAAGTTAGTGCAGGGAGCAGCTGCTTTTCTACTAGGAGCAGCACCACGCAGGGAGAACATCAGACCTGCGTGCTGATCTCTGGTGTCTGCAGGTGGGTTCCCCGGCATGATCCGTGCTGCAGCCTTCACCTGGACAGCAGGCATGGCTTTGGTTTCCCATGAGTTTCCCACATTCCCATCCCTCTACCAGTATCTCAAACGGTCCCTGGCTCTGCCTTCATGCTGGGGCAAGGCAACAGGTCTGATTTGTGAAGAAATCAGCTTCTGCTGATGGTAATGTGCCAGGCTGCAGAGCACGTGTGAAGCGCCCTTTGTGCCGGCGCGCTGTTATGGACGTGGTGGCCACTGCGGGCGATGGGGGTATGTGTGGGTGGCAAGTGCTCATCCGGGGCACCCCAGAGCCTGGCCGGTGTGCTGTGCAAGGGCAGGGGCGGTGGCGAGGAGGTACAGTTAGTGGTTATGACTGCAGCATTCCTCTCTTCCTTTGCAACCCAGCTCGCTCAGGAAGAGGCAGATGGAGCTCGCCTTCACTGCCCCGAAAGCACAAAGCACCCCCGTGCCACCAGCCAGCACAGCCGCAGGACCCCCCCCGACCACCCCTCCGGGTGCTGGTCCCCCAGCCCAGCCCCCCACTCCACAGCAGGTTTGGTTCGTCATTTATCTCAAACATCACATGGAAACTTTTCATGGTGACTCAGACGTGGCTCCTCTCCAGCCCGGAGGTCCCAGCCCCGCTGTCCCCAGCTCGGCACAATCCTGGGTTGTCCTCGGTGCTGTACGGACATCCCGAGCTCCCTCCCGGCTGGGAGCCCCAGGGGACAGGGAGGGAAGAAAAGGGAAAGGAAAAAATAAATAGCTAAGCAAGTTAAGAAAGTCTGAGCCCTTGGATGAACTATGGATGTTTGCTGCCAGGATTATTCTGGGGTTTCTTATTTCCTAGTTGGCTATCCACAGCAAGCAATGCCTTTGTCTTTGTGGCTGTTGCTCTGCCAGCTGTGGGAAGCCTCCAGCAACTGGGTATCTGAAAATGAAGGTCAGTTTTCTGGACGTTAGGAATGAGAGCAGGAGTTCGTGATTATTTGCTGAGTCTAGTTTCCAGGTTACAAGCCTGATCTTGTCGAGGACCGGCAGTACCTTACCTGGGGAGGGAGTCCAGACATCACGCAGCCCCTAAAGGACAGGCTTGAAGACCTCCAGAGGCCACCCGCTCCCTGATGGCCCTGTCTCCTTCTCAGCAGGTGTGTGTTTAACCTGCTCTTTAAGGTCCCACGTAAGGCAGCTCCCTCCTCCTCCCTTTCTTGCCTCTTCCACCGCTGGACTTCCCCACTGTCCAACAGTGTTTTCCACGCCCATCCTGACCCCCTTGCCACGGTGACAGCCCCCATTGCTGGCCTCCTCTGCAATGCACACCATGGCTGTGGCCGCCGCGCAGGCTGCGGTCTCCCCCCGGCGCCACCGTTGCCC
>NW_008824058.1:886871-888183 GCF_000699105.1 Pygoscelis adeliae
TCGGTCCCCTCCTCCTGCCGCCCTGGGCAGCTCCACCGGCTGCCGCCCAGCTCGGCCAGGCTCAGGACAGGCGGGCCTGGGTCGCTGGCTGCTCCCCCGGGCTGCCACCTCCACAGGCTGGCTCTGCTCACCACCGGCCGCTGCCTCCCTGTGCAGCCCGGGCGCAAATCCTGGCTCTTGTCTGGGGGGGCGGCAGGACCTGGGATGCTCCGGCGAAGGCAGGAGGGGAGGTTTCAGAAGCAGGTACTCTCTGTTCTACCAGTTTCCCAGAGTTCTGGTGGGTGTCACACTGTTTTGTCAAAACAATCCCCAACAAACGAGGGCTAGCTAAAGTGGATTAGTTTAAATCGAGCGCTTATCCTTTCTAAATGTCAAGAAAAGGCAGTTTTGGCTTTCTGAGGCAACGCATGACCTGGGCTGTGTCGGTGGGGTCCCCACTCACCTCTGCTTGCCTTACAGCTCCTGCCAGCACCCCTGAGGGCAAGGAGGGACCCCTCTGTTCGGAGCCAGGCTGCACAGGAGTATGCAGCCCCCTCAATATAAAAACAATATTTAGCCGGCAGGCACGTTGTCAAACTTAACTGATAAATATTTTAAAGCAGCAGGACTTTCAAATGTAGGAAAATATTTGGTGCCAAGGGTTTCAGCAACATGTGAATTGTTATTTTACTGCTGATGGTAAGAGATGTGGTCTGTCTCAGACTGCGGAAAGCGGGACTGTGACACAGCACAAGGGTGCAGGGAAGCTGCTAGAAGGAAAGGACAAGCAGGACGCAGACTGTAATATCAGACAGACACTTTCCCAGCTTTCTGCAGGCACAGCCAGCTCTGGGGCTGGGGTGCAGGGTGCGGGGTGCAGGGTATAGGATGCAGGGTGCAGGATGCAAGGGTGCAGGATGCAGGGGTGTAGGGTGCAGGGTGCAGGATGCAGGGGTGCAGGGTCCAGGGTGCAGGATGCAGGGGTGTAGGGTGCAGGGTGCAGGATGCAGGGGTGCAGGGTCCAGGGTGCAGGATGCAGGGGTGTAAGGTGCAGGGGTGCAGGATGCAGGGTCCAGGGTGCAGGATGCAGGGTGTAGGATGCAGGGTGCAGGATGCAGGGGTGCAGGATGCAGAGTGTAGGATGCAGGGTGCAGGATGCGGGGGGCAGGATGCAGGATGCAGGGTGCAGGATGCAGGGTGCGGGAGGTGGGGTGCAGGATGCAGGGGTATAGGGTGCAGGGGTGCAGGATGCAGGGTGCAGGATGCAGGGTGCAGGATGCGGGGTGCAGGATGCAGGGTGCAGGGTACAGGCTATAGAGTGCAGGGTACAGGC
>NW_008824058.1:889894-901986 GCF_000699105.1 Pygoscelis adeliae
GCCGAGCGCGGGCGGGAGGCTGCAGAAGCATCTGCGGCTGCTGGAGCTGCGTGGCCCTTCCAGAAAGCCTCGCGTAAAGTGGATTTCTTTTTCTGGAGTAAGAGAATTTATCACTCACATGGAACACGGAACAGGCACGTGGCCAAAAAAATGCAAGTAAAGGAGAAAAGGGATGTTTTGGGGAAGAACATCCACATTTTGATACAATTTGTTAAAGAGCCAAAGGGGTCATGGGAGAACAGGCACCGGAGCATAATTAAATTAGTTGATTTTATTTAGATGGACAAACTGGAAGAAAAAAGAGGCATATTAAAAGTTAACTTTTTGGTTTTAAGTCTAAATTCAGGACTGAGACTCCTTAGTTCTATTCTATTTCTTAGTTTTTATTCTATTTCTTAGTTTTTGTTCTTATTATTAGTTTTTATCCTCTATTCTTATTCTTATTCTATTCTATTAGTTGATGCCACTTTGGCTTTGGTAATTAAGAACACAGCCAATTGCCGCCCTGCTGGGAGGGCAGGACCCAAGGCAGGCTGAGACCTGCTGCAACTCGTGTCACTGCAGTGTGACGCCGCGCGCCCGGAGGCAGGTCGGGGCTTGGGACCCTCGCGTAACCGAGGTCACCATCGCTGGGGGAGCCTTACTCCTTCCAGCACAGCCCAAAGGGCAAAGGCAGGTCTCACACCGAGGGCTCTTTGTGCCGCTTTATTCTTTGAGTTTTGTTTTCCTTTTCATTTTGTTTGCAGAAGCTCAGGCCACCCTTAGGACTTGGAGGACGTTGTTACAAGGTGCCCCCCAAACCTAGCTGGAACCAAACCCAGCCGTGGGGTCCCATCCCAAATATCCATGCCCATCCCAGACAACAGAGTGCTTTCCTTTGACCTCTGGAGACCTGTGGAGAAGCAGCAGAAACCAAACCCTGCCAATCCTGTGTCATTTGGGCCCCTCACTACAAGAAGGACGTCGAGGTGCTGGAGCGTGTCCAGAGAAGGGCAACGAGGCTGGTGAAGGGTCTGGAGAACAAGTCTGATGAGGAGCGGCTGAGGGAGCTGGGGTTGTTCAGCCTGGAGAAAAGGAGGCTGAGGGGAGACCTCATCGCTCTCTACAACTCCCTGACAGGAGGCTGTAGCGAGGTGGGGGTCGGTCTCTTCTCCCAAGTAACAAGCGATAGGACGAGAGGAAACGGCCTCAAGTTGTGCCAGGGGAGGTTTAGATTGGACATGAGGAAAAATGTCTTTACTGAAAGAGTGGTTAAACATTGGAACAGGCTGGCCAGGGAAGGGGGTGAGGCACCATCCCTGGAGGTATTTAAAAGATGGGTAGATGAGGCGCTTAGGGACATGGTTTAGTGGGCATGGTGGTGTTGGGTTGACGGTTGGACTCGATGATCTTAGAGGTCTCTTCCAACCTTAATGATTCTATGATTCTATGATTCTATGATTTCGCACTTAAAAACTTAAATTTTTCAGTCACTATTAATTTTGAACCTCAAAATTCAGATTGCTTTGCAAAAAAGATAGCTTCTTTTGGTACCAAATGAGTGCAGAGGGATTGCCTGGGTTACTGCTGTCTGAGCAGCCGGTGCAGGCGGCGGGACCCCTCCTGCTGCCCCCTCCTCTGCCCCGCGGCACCCTGGCTCTGCCCTCACCCTGCCTGCAGGGCAGGCACCCGGGCATGGGTCCCAGCCTGGAAACCCCCGGACTCGCCCCTCTCCCCTTTGGGTCTGGTATTGTCACTCACTCCAGCCCAGGGACTTATGTTCCCGTAGCCTGGAAGTTAAACACGAAAAGAATGAAAAAAGTGAAATACTAATGCAAAACTATGATAGTATCATGGGGCTGATACTACCAACACACTGCGATTGCACTGGCAGGTCGCTTATGCATTCAGGCACATCCCAGTGCAATGCAGGGAGGGCATCCCATTCCTCGTCTCCATTTCCCTCCTCCCTCCTGTAAATACGCCGCTGGAGAACATCCCAGCCAGTCCCAGCCCAAACGAGCTGGCGTGGGGCAGGGCCCTCTGGAAGGGCTGCCGTGGCCACGCGATGGCAGGGATGCTCTCCTGCCTTTCCAAATGGAAAAAATTTCCTATTTTTTCTATGCAAAAAACAGAAAATCGGGAAAAGCCTGTGCAGTTTTGTAACCGACGTGCCTGGCACTACGCGATGCAGACAAAGTGCTTTTCACGCGGGGTGCCAGCGGCCCTGCCTAGTCTTCAGACACGGCTGCGCGTGACCGAGCTGAACCGGGAGATCCCTGGCTGGGGTGAAGAGTCGCCCGTCGGGTGTCTGCCTGCCCCTCTGGCCTCGGCAGCCTGGGAGAGCTTCCCACAAATGCGCTTGGTGTGTGTCTCTAAAGAAGGCTTAGTGCCACCCACACTGTGTCTGGCGCGCAGGGGTGTCTTGGGGCGCGGGACTCTCTGCCGGTGCGATGGCAGTGCTGGGAGGGAGCCGGGCAGGGGCCGTGGCTGGTGGCACCGCTTCTTGGTGATGCCCACACCGTGCCTTAGCCCAGGCCGGTCTCTGACCTCCTCTTCTGCTGTTCTGACACCACCGTCAATATTTCAAAATTTTCCGGAAAAAATGGCTCTATCTTTCCCTTTTCGTGGGTGATGAAGTAGAAATCACATCGCTATCTTTGTGATAGTCCAGCTGTGAAACAGCACAGGAGGAAAACCCCACCATGGGGAAAATCAGGAGGAGCTCTGCAGACGACCGAGGCAAACCCCCCGCCAGTAAGGGAGAAGGATTGCTCCCCGCGGAGGGACAAATCCCGGAGGGTAATAAGGCAGTGTTTCTGCCGACATTTCTCAAGACGGAAATGGATGTGGCCACACATGGTCATGTTCTTTTTTTCACAGAAGATTGTTATAATAGTATGAAATGCAACAATATTGGCAAGAAACTGGTCTTTATGTCATTTCCCCCGTCATCTTTTTTATTAGGTTAAAAACGTGATTGATAAAAGTAACTTCATTGAGATGATATTCTCAGCTGAAGCACGGGCAGAGGTCATCGCTGTTATTAGACCCGCTTGTGTGGTTGCAAAACTGACAAGGCTTTGGGCGCACGGGCTGTTCTTGAGGTCTGAAACAGAAGCAGCAAACTTTGGGCTAAATATCACCCAAAATGGCCTCAAGTTGCGCCAGGGGAGGTTTAGATTGGATGTGAGGAAAAATGTCTTTACTGAAAGAGTAGTTAAACATTGGAACAGGCTGCCCAGGGAAGTGGTTGAGTCCCCATCCCTGGAAGTATTTAAAAGACGGGTAGATGAGGCGCTTAGGGACATGGTTTAGTGCGGCTTAGTGAGGGGGGCGAGGACCTGGCCAGCCCGGTGAGATGGGGCAGGGGGAAATACCACCCTAGGGCTTGGGAGGGGAAAGATGTCACACCCCCCCCATAAACGCTGTGGGTAAAATGATGGAAAATATTAAATAATGAGGGGAACAAGTTCGTGGGCGGCGATACGCTGGCAGGCTCCGAGTGCGCCTGTGCCTATGCGGCCAGAGCGTGTCCAGCCGTGCGGCATGGCACCGAAGGGGCTGCCTGGCAGACGGCCAAGCCCGGGTCCCTGCCGCCGTGCCAAAGCCGAGGTGGGGAAAAACTACTGGGTGTCTAGGAGGGAAGGAGAAAACGGCCAGGAAAGGTGAAGCGAGCCCTGCAGGACCAGCGGGAGCGTCACGGGAATGCTGCATCCAGGTCTGGTGTCTGCTACTCAGGAAGGAGATTTAGAAGTCAGAAAGCATCCAGAAAACAGCCGTGAGAGTAACCAGAGATGCAGCAAACTTGCCTTGAGGCACGATGCTTAGAAAGTCGGTCTCATTTCTGCGGGCAAACCCACCATGCTCCGCGGGCTGCCTGGCAGAGGAGGCCCACGGCTCCAGCTGCGGGAAGGGAAGGCGGCATGAGGAGCAGCAGCGGGAAGTGGAAGCTGGATTAGTTCAGACTGAAATACGGCCCAGATTTGTGCAGGCAATGAACCATCAGAACAACCCGTCTAGGGAAAGGGTTAGTTCTGCACTATGCCAAGATAAGGGTTTTTTTTAGAGAGATATGTCAGATCAGGAGATACCATCTTGATACGGATGGGTGAAGTTTTTGGGCTGGTTGCAAAAAAGCTCTGGCTATGTTATATCACGGTCCCTTAAAACCCATGAGCCTGCTGACGGCTCGGGGTTGCAGACGTCGGTAGCTCTCCTGTGCGGTGCAGCTCCCCGCTCCCCAGGCAGAGGGATGGACTGGGAGGGGTTTGCCCCAGGTGAGCCGGGCGGAGGGGTCGGCTTCACTCTGCTGCTCTTTGCCCTTGTCTTACACCTGGGAAGAAGACGGACCCTGCGGAGCCTCCGGGTGACGTGCCTGTGAGCGAGGCCAGCGCTTGGCTCTTCCTTCTTCGTAGTGCTGTCTTTCACTACTTTTTCTCGGGATTTGAATTTTCAGTACCTAAGCAGGTGCTAAAAAGCACCCAAAATGTTTCACAGTTAGGTATTTCCTTAAAATGTAGTTTCTGCCATATTTAGCCGAAACTAGACATTTGTAACAACTTACACTTGAAGCTTCTATTACTCCAGGTGAAGTTTCAGGACTGTTTTATTTGCAACGTAAGCCACTGTTGCAAGGCACTGCATTATAAAGCCTGTAAGTCCTGAGTGTATGTGGCAGCAAAACCACGAGCTGACATCATGGAAGGCATCTTAACTTCTCATTGCTTTCCTTCTGTGGAGTGAGGCAAGAAAGAGTTGTCAGTAATAATTTCCGGAGTGATTTTTAAAAACCCGTGACTCCCTCCCTTATTAGTTTTAATAAAGAGTCACTGCTCCCTAAGCTTGCTTGGAAAATTATTACCCATCAGCAAGACAGAAGGCAAACATATGAGCTATTGACAGCAGTGAAGAGTAAGCCCCTCATGATAGCTATTAAGAGACAAGCGTTACCTTTTTTTCCACAGCCTACCTGAAATTAAGTTCTTTTTGAAGATCGGTGCTCTGCTGACCCCCGGGAGTTCACGTCAGACAACCTCAGCGCGTCCGTAAAGGCAGGCGGGTTTGCGAGGGTGTGATTAGGCTGCGTCCCGGGGCGGGTGTAAACCCCACCGGAGCCCGGTCCTGCTCCCACACCCATGGGAAGGGCTGGGTTGCCCGCAGCACCTGCGTACGCCGTCCTCTCCCTGGCGCATCTTCATAGAATCATAGAATGGTTTGGGTTGGAAGGGACATTAAAGACCATCTAGTTCCAACCCCCCTGCCATGGGCAGGGACACCTTCCACCAGACCAGGTTGCTCAAAGCTCCACCAAACCCAGCCTTGAACACTTCCAGGGATGGGGCATCCACAACTTCTCTGGGCAACCTGTTCCAGTGCCTCACCACCCTCATAGTGAAGAATCCCTCATCTTCCCTTGCTGAGAGCACCGTGAGCGTAGCCTGCCCTGGGGATGGCAAAGATTTTGTGATTAGCGATCTACTGAGCTTTCTCATTAGCCAGGTTCCTGTGGCACGGCATTTCCACATCCTTACCTAAAAAGCCCGATAGTCAGAAAAGGATGTGCAAACCTTCCCCTCTTCCCTAGCTCTCGCTAGTTTGTGAAGATGAGGAACACCACAAACAGGACCGGTAACATGACGAGCCATCAAAGCCCCGTGTATACTCTGTGCTGTCCGTGTTTTCAGCCAGGACACGCTGGGTTTGCCCCTGGCACTTTCTGCAGACATGTCTCTCTAAGAGAGTGGTGCAAGGGCAGGGATGGGGAGGAATGGCCAGATCCTGCCTGGGCCTGAGCAGGGGCCAGGGCTGTGCCAAAGTGGGGCGGCCCACGGGAAGGCACGATAACCCCGCGCTGGGAATGAGGAGAGCAGTGGGGTGCGGTGCCAGCAGTGCGGGCGAGCGGAGGGTGCCCGTGCAGAGGGATGCCTCGCTCGGGCTCATGGCTTGGCATCATCGGGCCAGCTCCAGGGTGGGGAATATGCAAGGCAGCTTATGTGCCAGGAGTATTCATGATAAATATCAGGTTTGTCAAAAATGAAGTACTAGGAAATACTAAAATCCACCGGTTTGCTCCGGCAGACCTGGCCAGCTGGGAAGCCATGGGCTGGCGTGCAGGCGCATCCTCGGGACCCCGCCGGAGAGCCCAGGCAGGCGCGGGTGACGTCCCCGTGCTGTCACACGGCCATTACCACGCAGATGGAGTTTAACACGACACAAATGATTCCCAGCATTTTATGAAATTTAACTTTTTCTAACCTTCAGCTCAGGAAAAATATAGTCATAATGCCGAGGTCCCTCTGTTTGCAGAGGGAAAGGAGGGGGACCGGAATAATTCGGATTTTGGGAGCTGATAGGCTAAATTTACAGTTGTGTGTGGTCAAGCTGCTATTGATGCTTGAGAGTTTCCAATTGCTGGTAATAGACTGGGGAAAAAAGATAATGTGTTTGATCGATCAGCATGGACAAATTTCATTTAGGGGATCAATAACAGTTTATACTTGACAGAGCGGAGGGACCACATTTATTTTTCCCTTTGATTGAATAAATGTTTTCAATGAGACTGCAAATGTAAAGCAATCCTAACCATTTCTTAACTTGAGGCACAGCTTCCTGCTCCAGTGTTATTGCAAGCAATGTGTATTTAAAACTAATATACAGCACAACGGATAGCCAGAGGCTGGAGCTGCTGAATGAAACTAATGTGCAGTTTATTAAAACAGAAGACATGGAAAGTGCACAGGCTAGTTTTCCTCACTCCTAGCAATGTGAAATACCAGAAAGAGACATCACTTGGGCATATTTTTCAAGGGTGGGTAGAAAAGGGAAGATTTTTTCCTGAGTTTTTTTCTTTTTTCTGTATCAAGCATAATTCCTTGGAGCCTCTGAGAAGATACGTAGGAGGGTAAACACGCAAGAGAAAACAGCTACGACTCCACTAACATATGTCGCCTCTTCTCCCAAGCAGCCACCACGTCTCCACGCTCTCCTGCGACAGCATGAGGGACCGAGGGTCCGGGCCGGGAGCTGCCCGGGGTGGGCTTGGCTGCCGGCACTGCAATGCCCCGGCATCGCCGTGGGGCCCAGGTGCCTCCAGCTTCTCCCCTTGGTATGGTCTTTATTGCCCGTGTGAACTCGTAGGTGTGCACTGCTGGCCGGGAACACACAGCAAACCCCTACAGAACTGCTGAAGCAGATTGGGGCGGTCCACAGGCACCCGCAGCCCTCACATGGGCTTCTCCCATCAATGGGGTCATTCTGGGCGATGTGGTGACATCTCACCTTGTCTGACCTACCCATCACCAGGTGGACGCCGTCTCAAAACCATCTGCCTCTTCTGCACGGTCGGCAGCGAGTGCTCCAGGATCTTCAAAATCCTCAAAAATTCCCCCTGGGAGCAGACCCGCTCTCCGGCGGAGCGGGCAGAGCCGGTGCGAGGCCATTCCCAGCCCCTCGGCCAGACCCAAGAGGGGACATCCATCCCTGCCCACCACACCAGGCCTCCCTCGCCGGGGCTGTGGGCAGAGGACACTGTTTCAGGAAGATCGTATGGATGTTACTAGAGGACTGCCACCTTATCACGGACCCAGAGGCTCACCATTACCCAGAGACGGTCACGGGTCTCTGGGAGTTTGACTTCTGCAAGAGAAGCTTTTAATTGCCTGGAAGGAGCGTGGCAGCCACAGCAAGAGATGAGCAGGCACTCCTCCGTCTGTATGTCCGCAGATGCTCAAGGTGAGAGCGGATGCTCCAGCAAAGCCTGCCGATGGCGATACATCAGAAATGGTTCCTGCTAGGCCCGTTTCAGTCTGCAACATATGGTGGTCTTGCACAAGTGTTCCTAAGCAGGGGATCGTTAAATAACGTACTTCGTGATCGCAATAGCTAACGTTGACTTTGGCTTTCGTACTCAAGGGAGTTCTCATCTCCCTCCTTGTAGGTTTGGGTTTACTTTATCAGACCGAAGGAAGACTTGCAGTAATTGGCTCTTTTGGGCCATTTTAAGACCTGGAGCAGGGCATTGGCTTGGCAGGCAGACCCCGCTGACCAAGCACCAAAGCTACGCAGGGCTTCCAGGTGCAGCTGCTTTTGCAGCGGCACTCAGTTTTGCTTGGGTTTCTTTTTTAATGCAGAATTTCCCCCCCTTTTTGTTGTTGTGTTTTATGAACTCTCTCTAAGAGAGGCTTAAAATCAAATTTGGCTGGTGGCAGATAGTAATTAAGTTCCAGATGACGCAGATGATAACTTTCCCTTGCAATATGGAGCAAATGCCAATAATAAATGCAGCTAGTTTCTAGCTCCAGATGCATCAGATTGTTTCGTTAGCTGACTTGCTCATCAAGGCGAGAGAGCTGAAATAGCGAGAAGCCTGTTTCAGAAAGGGATCTGTGGCCCGATGACTATTTTAGGCATGCAGTTTGGAATTGTTTAAAATGCATATTGTCTGTGTACATTTCAATAAGACAAATGCCAAGTACGAATGCCGTAGGGCTCCTTGTATGTCAGATGATTAAGTCTTCAAGACTCGCAGCCACAGGGTCATTATCGATGGTACTTCCAGGTCATTGTGTGCACAGCAAAGTTAGAGGCAATGGTTGACCTTTTGACAGCACTGCAGGGTAACAGAGCTTTGTAAGACATAAATAACCATTTCTAATTTGTTTTTGTGAGGGGTATTTATTTAAAAATGCAAATATATTATAACATATGTGACTTAAGGATATTCAGATGGGAAAGCAGAACGCATTTCCTCCCATTCTTTTTCCCCAGTGAATTTCCAAATGAAATGCTTAATGGGGTAAAAGGGAAGAGATGGAATAAATAATAATAATAATGATGAAGATCACTTACCTTATTCTCTTTACGATTGTCTAGTACCTTTTTGTCAATGACATGCTCTATGCAAAGAGTCTTCTTGTGGCTGAATTAAGTTTGTGATATTAACAAAAAACATGCAGTAAACTGCTTGTCAGCTTTGTTTCATTTCATGCCTAATGTCTAGCATAAAGATAATGCATATATGAGCTTATTTTAAACATAACATACTGTAGCGCACAAAACCGGGAAGCTTTCAAGAGTCTTCTTTCTTTCGTCTTCAATAAATTGTAAAACCAGACCTTTTAAAATCCTGCCTATTGCACTTTGTGGTGACCTGACTTAAATGCAGAAGCCATTGGTTGACTTTATTTTTATCCTTGCAGGAAGAATAGTTGTTTATAAAACTCAACAAGCATAAAACAATATGCTTCAGGATTATAAATAGCATTTGAAAAGGTTTTGAGATTACACACTATTGCCTGAAATACTACAGGGCAAAATTCTTCATCGTTATTCAGGTAAATGAGGAGTTTTGATCAAGGAAGGACAGTCAGAGCTTCAGGATGTGGCCAATAATAACTCAATAAATCAGCAATGATATGATCTGATGGTGTTCAGCTTCCTTTCAACACATAATCAGTAAGCACTTAATTGTTAGAAGTTGTATAATTACAGCACTGCCATGCAGGGGCTGCGCATTCTGTAATACCATAATTTCCTGTATTCGCAGTGGTGGGGGCTTTCATCAGAAGCAAGCTATCAAACTGCAGTTCATCAAACTAACTATGATGTTAATGCGTATTTCATCGGTGTCTGACAAGTCATTTAAAGCAATGTCTAGAGTCCTTAATGCACTAAGCAGACAAAATAGAAAGCATAGCTATTTATGCATACATTTATATAGATATTTAGAAAACTGATCCTGAAGTTGCGAGAACTAAATGCACATACAAGCATGAGGGGATCAGATGAATTAATGTCACAAAATAACGGTGTGATCACAGGCAAAACAATCCCGTCAGCACAGCAGCTGCATGTAGCCGTCAGTGTGCAGCTTTACATACCTCCCTCAAACTCAGCTGGAGAATTTGCATCCTCATAGCCACATAAATGGGATTTTTGCTGCGATTTGGACAGGGCCGGGGTCTCACCTCCACTAACTCAATAGTTTGTGCGCTGGTGCTGTGGCGGGATGACAGTGTGGCCACTGTCGGATGAGCACCAGGGCTCAAATGAAAGAAGAAAACTCGTATGGCAGGACCCTCTGCTGGGTCTGCTGCTCTTGCAGAGGATGTGGCTTCCCTCCAGGTTTGTAAAGAATAGACTGCTGAAGAAGTTTGGGAAGGGGAGATCTGTCTCCATATACCACGTACCAATGGGTTGGCTGTGGTTGTATAAGATTTTTTTATGCGGCAGATGGTGTGCTATTTCAGAATATGTATTCTTATTTCTGGTCCATTTTCCTCTGTGGCTTTTGGTGATATTTTTACATATTCATCAGAGCAGTCAGAGCTCGCTGTTTCTGACACTTGTCTTACGTTGTGAGCATGTATCACCGTTGTGTTGTATTGCATACGCGCTGATGATGAGCAGGAGAGAAGGGAGAAGTGTTCCTACTGCAACGTCTTTTCAGTCGCATGAGGTCATGTCCAAGAAAGCGTGCTGCCAGGAGGGAGCAGGCTGTGCGGCTCTGCCAGCCTCTTCAGAAGTGTTCCAGCTCAGACTTCAGCGATGCATGTTGTACCGGGAGTGCTAGGCACAGCAAGGCACCACGCACGCAGCAGAGTTATGAAGATGAATCCACCTTGCCAGCTTGCCGTCATGGCCACATTTGTTAGAAGGTATCTTCCACTCCTTTGAAGCAAGTGCAGTGCCAGCAATGTGTATAGTATGAAGATGACCTGGCGCAGGAGAAGGTGAGACCAAACTGGAGCCCTGCTCCAGGTCACCATCTGCTGCTGCTGTGGAAAACCTGCTAAGTGGGAGCAGCAGCACCAGGAAGAGCTATCCCACCATCAGGAATCAAGCCCTGGTGATAACAGGGTGTGCCCAGCCGTCTTTGCTGGAAACCAGTCCTGCAGGAATCAGAAGTGCAAAAACATCGCCCGTGTCCGAGGAGTGGGGCGGGGGCTTTCTCACAGATCTTGGCAGGGCTTGGGAACGGGATGGGCTGGAGGCAACTTCTCCTCTTCTCCACCTGGTGCAGTCCAGGCAACCTCAGGTGTCCACAGAAAGTGGCATGCAGTGGTTCTGCAAGTACTGCAAATAGCAGCTCGGTCCTTAAACATGGACAGACTCTGGAAGCCTCCAGGAAGGAGTTCAGATGGCTCTGAAGTCTAATGCACCTAGGAGAGCATCTCCACGGGTGAGGCAGATGGGGAGTGACCATCCTAGAGGAAGCATGCAAAGTGCTTAGGACGGCCCAGGGTAATTTTGTGATCACACGGTTTAATCCAATGGTTAATGGATCAGGAGCTGAGTTTCACAGCCACGAGAGTACATGGGCAGTGTGAGTGTGAAGGGTTCCCAGGCCTGAGGAGGTACACGTGGGCACTTGTTTGTACACATTTACTGCTGGTTTCAGAGTGCTACCCCTCAGCTCCCCCTTCTAAAATGAGAAGAAACATAGATTAGATTTGTTTCTTCATCCAGCGCTGGGTGAAGGGTGTCCCCACCCTGGAAAGTGCTTGACCTCCTTCTGGCCATGGGGCTCAACATCAAAGCGGGGAAGAGCCAGGCTGGCAGAAACGGTCTGCCTCGGCCTCCGCGTGGACACCAGCTGCTCCCCAGCCAAGCTAGGAAAGGCGAAGGCTGTGATGAACGTGCCTGCGTCGATGGCCAGGAAAGGTCTCTTCCCTTAATGCAATAATATCTCTTCTTCCAGCGTGATGGCAGCCGTGTCCCTCAGCACCTCGTGCTCACGCAGAGCGATGACAAAGGGGACAGCAGATAGGAGCAAGGTGCTGCTGTTCCAAGAAGAAGCCGACGTGCCATTGAAAAGGAGCATCTGCCATTTTGTGGACACTTAGGAAATTGCTGTGACATTTGGGTGACATTTTACTTTGTGCTCTGACCAATTGCCTCTTACCTGGTAGCATCAAACAGTGAGTCTGCTGCCAAGTCGTTAGGAGGGAGCCTGGAGAAGAGGTGATTCCCCCTGGGGAGGGCGCACGTGGGACAGTACGTGCCCTGCTCCCGAGGGGACCGCGCCAGGCACCCGCGTGGGCTCAGGGGGGAGGTGGGGTGCAGGTTCGTGCTTCACTTGCGCTGCCTCCGGGAGCGCGTCTCTGGATGCA
>NW_008824058.1:902049-914338 GCF_000699105.1 Pygoscelis adeliae
GAGGAGCAGTGTTGTCTCTGCCCGGAGGGCTGCGGCTGGGGTGCGCATTGCTCATGGGAGGGCTGAGCCTGATCTTGGATGAGCAGATGGCCCAGGGAAGAGACATTAATTAAGAACAGGGCTCTGCTGCGCGCAGGAGCCTGCTATTTGTGCTCATGAGGAGGATTTGCAGAACGGCAAAAGCTGGAGGGGCCTTCCTTGCCTGCCAAATAGCAGCAAAAGCAGACTAGGAGGCGTGCAGCCTGGATCTTGGCTGTTTCCAAATACAAGTTAAAAGATGTCCGCAAGCAGCCCTTTCCCTGAGCCCACTGCTTGCTGTGTCTGTGAACAGTCCCTAAGGAGCTAGAGGTAGAGAGCAGAGATGCCCATGGAAATGATAGAGGAGGCACCAGGAGTCACCGGCTGAGGTTTGGGGCTCCCCACACCCGGGAGCACTGCTGGGACCAGGCTGGTGCAGTCACATCCTGCACCCCAGCACATGAGGCCCCCAGGACCCATCGAACACATTGAGGGTGCTTCAACAAGTAGCAGAAAAATAGCACCAGCCAGGGTAAATGTAGAGGAGGAGGCTCTGCTGTCGCTGGGAGACGGCTGGGGGCTGAAGGCATCACTGCCAAGCATTTACTGCTATCCACATCCCCTCTGGCTTTCTCTTTCTGAGCAGTCACTAACCAGTGTTGCAGCTGACATTACAGACCTTCGGACAGCCTGGCAAACACACTGGGGCCGTTCAAATCCCATGCACTTTCCACCTTGGAGTCTGAACCCACCACTTGGAGAGGGGAGCAACTCCCTGCATCCTGAGCCAGGGCTGTCCCTCGTCCCCCAAAGCCGCCTCCTGCCAGCATCACCCGGTAACCCTGCCGGACCCAGTGGAAACCTTGTTGAACAGCTGTGGACTTTTTTTGGTCTGAAATCAGTACCAGTCTGAAATCTTTCATGAGCTAGAAAGGAGGTTTAATCACTTGCTTTATTGCACAAGAAAAATCCTGCATTCTGTTAGTGTTATGAATTAGCAGAAATTAAAAAATAGGGTTGTCTACACATTGCTTGAAAATTGTTTACAGCAAATAATGAACAAAGCAAAGCATATTGCCAGAGGCCTGGTTGTTGAGACACTGTATCGCATTATTAATTAAAATACAAGTCAGCTTTTTCCAGTCCTTGTAGCCTGTGGGTATCCAATGTACTCCACTTGATTGAATCAGGTAGTGGCAGCACAGGCATTTTTTATTTTGTGCTGGAAGGGATAACAAAAATGTAAAGCTGTTTTCTCCTACTTCATTTGAAAAAAATATTATTTTGGAATGAAGGTGTAGCAGCTGCAGCAGCCAGGCAGGAATACTGTGAGGTACACACTTCTACCTCTGCGCTAGGATTTAAGCACGGGGTCTACATCCCCAGCATCTCTCTGGTGCAGGCAGGCGGGTCTCCAGCCAAGGCAGCCCTTCCCATGGCCATGGGAGGCTGTGGGCAGCAGTCCCTGTTTTGGGGAAGTGAATTAATCCGAGCAGGAGAGCCGTTTGTCCTTGTAAGGGGATTTCCCCCCTTCTTCCCTTGTGGGGAAGGAGTCACTGACTGGCCAGAAACAAGCACGGTTCTGTCTTTGGTTGGTCACAGGAGCCTGCAAAAAGTTAATAGGATATCATGGAGCTGCAAAACGTAACATGTACTTTGTATGTGCATTCTGGTAGGGGCTGCGACTGGTGAGCGAGTGCAATTAAAGGAAACCCGAAAACCTCACCCGCCCCTCACCGAGGCCAGCTACAGTCAGAGCCATTCAGTTTCTCTGCAGAAAGCACCAGGACCCCAGACTCGTCAGCCAGCGCTGGCAAGGGGACACTACCCAAAACAGTGCAGGGACAAGATATCTGAGTATTTGAGACAAATGCAAATTTGTAAATAAAGACACGGTCAAAACATAACGTGACTTTGTCATGATGAGAAAATCATTGTGTGAGGCATCCAGGTCATTTGCAACCCCCGCTGATGCCATCAGCGGACGCTCCGTCTGCTACCCCAGCGAACATGAGCAGGGCACACAAAGCTGCTCTTTTCCAGCGTGTGCCTAGAAATAGTCTCTCAATGGCTCTCCAAAACACTTACGTGATTTGAGAGCCTACCTGTAACTTTAAAAATTACTTTCCACCTTTGATATTGTTTAAATTGCTCCAGGTCTCGGTACCCAACGAAACCGCAGGGACTGCAGAGGAGTTGTGCAGTCCCATCTCCCAGCACAGGGGCTGAGCCAGTCCAGTGCAGACCTAGAAGCCTATCTGTAGGAAATACTCCCCTTTTAGGTCGAAGGAATTAATTTTTGGCCCATTTCCAAAGGCCACGTGTCCTTTTGCTCCTCTGTTTTCCAAAAAAAAGGAATTAATCTTTTTCATCTATTTCCAAGATAAGAAAGGAAACAAATACACTTCCCACTTGAAACAAGCAAGCCAAAACCAGAGAGCCACATCTCTGAAGAAGCAGCGACAGCAGAATCACCAGGATGTTTGAAGACAGGCAGACCCCTTTCCCTGGCGGCGAGCGGATTTGGTTTAACAGCCGCGTTACAGCGCGGAGAAGGGGTGCTGAGCCAGGGGGGGTGGGCGCCCTCCCTATCGCCGGCTGCCGGCGCTGAGCTTCGGTAGGCTCTGACAGCACCCACAGCCCGGCGGCAGGAAAACAGCCCAGGGCTTTTTCCCCTAGGGAGAAGTTCAGCTGTTTTTTTGGTTTTTTTTTTTTTGGTGTTAAAAGGAGAAAACAGAATTATTCCATTTGGAAATATCTCTGCAGCTGGTGTCCCCGTCCAAGGGGTGGCAGGGGCAGCTCAGCCCAGAGGAAGGCGGAGGCCACGAGGCACCTCAGCTGCATGAAGGGCAGCAGCGCTCCAGCACTTTCCCAAGGCTTCTGGTTTTGAGCTGTTTTCCTGCAATAAAAATGCAAGATTACCATGGTGAACAGACACCTCTCAGTCTCCAAACACGCTGCTTTGTCAAAACCTTTTTGTCAGACTGTTATCGGTACTAATAAGGACATCTTGAAGGGCCTCCTAGTAGACACAAGGTATTTTCTACTAGACTTCCCTTTATTTCAGTATTGCTGAGGTACTAGCAATATTTTAATATTTCTTATTTAATTGTTTTATTATTAATATTTGTCATTCAAATATACAAGAAAATATACAGGATGGGCAACGTATCAACGCAGCATCACTGGAGCGACACCGAGTTATGGAATTTCCTGACTTTTAAATGCTTGATCTTGCAACATTAACATTGCATTAACACTGGGGGGTTTTGCATTCAATTTTATAAAGGCCAGGGGGGAAATAACCTATTTCCCTGCTGCCCACATTTGAAATCCATGCTTAAGTGCACATTGGGTCAACCCCTAACCAGCTGTAACTACGCAGCCAAGTTATTGGATTTCTTGATGAATAGAGATCAGGAAATGCACCTGTCTGGCTGCAGAGAGAGATTTGCATAAAAATGAAGATTATGTACACCTGCATATGTAAAATATCAATGAACAGAATCGAGTGTATGTATGTAAAACCCACAACACTAGCTTTCAGATAAAGCACTGCAGAGTTGTTTCAAACCCAAGCGTCCCCTCTGTGGGAGAAGAGTAAGAGGAGAAGCTGGCAGCCAGGTCCTCGTTAGCTGATTCAATTTCCTGGCACAGAAATCCACTGGAAAGTTGCAACAGCTCTCGCCTGTCAGGTGGTTCAAGATTAGGCTAGTAAGTGCACTAATTGCTGCTTATCTTCTGCTCCATATCCCAAAGGCTTCAGTTACTGGAGAGCTTAGGAGCAGGACACCCAGAGCAGGTAACCGCAGCAGGGCAGCACGGGGAATCCCGGAGCAACGCTGCATCCCGGGGTTGTGCGCACCACCTCGATTGCGGCTCCTCGACGCCTGGGTCTGAGCTCTGTGGGCTCAGGTGCCGGGTGGCCACTGCAGGTCACAGAGCAACAGCCCAAGCCTGGGCTGCAGCAGTTAATAAGCTCTCTCGTGCACACATGCACACATATTTCATTTGCGCATCCACGTAAGAGGTACAAATATAGGGAGAGAGGGCAGAGAGGAGGGGTGCAAAGCACAATGCTGTTAAAATCAGACTCCACACATGCCGTGCCCTGCCTGTACTCACCGTTGCCTCCAGTCGCTGGTCCCGGTGCGTGGCTGGGCACCAGTCTGCAGCACCTGGGGCGGGGCTCAGGGAGAAGCAGGGTCTGAACCCCACAAACCCTGGGAGCTGGACAAGGAGCAGCGTGGGAGAGCACAAAGACCAGCCCTGCAGCCGGGAAAGTCTGCCCTTGGGCCATCCTTATCTGGGAGGCTCTAATTGCAAGTGCCAATCAGCAGGTGCCAATCAGAGACCCTTGTGTCACCTGGTGCCCTGCACCTCAGCAGCAGGCACTTTGCTTGCTGTGGCTGTAGCCCCTGTCCCTGCAGAGTCCTGTTTCCAGCAGCGAGGAGTCTCCCAGCCGCTGGCCAGGCACGGGACGGCTCCATCCGCACCCATGCAGCAGCTCTGGGTACCTGGACGTGCGCCCATCTGTGCCAGGGCCGCACAGCTGGGAGGGCACGGGGGGACCACCACCGCCCTGCCAGGGCCCCGTCACGGCTCCTCCCCGCGAGGAACCACGGCAGGGCTTTTGCCTCGCAGAAGGCTGTAGTGTCTGCTGCCGGGATGGGATTGCCTTCGAGGAACACCCAGCCCTTCCCAATGGAGGCTTGTTCCTACCACCAGGGATGTTGTTCCAGTCGTTAATTATCTCCATGTAAGAAACTCGTGCATTTGCAATCTGACTGGCCTGGCTTTAGCTGCCAGTCCAGGTATCTTAATCTGATGGAGGAAAGAAAATTTTTACTTCTGGAGATGCTAAAGTCACCGCTGAATTCTCTGATGCTTGCCAAGGTATTCTGAGTTTCATAAACCCTCCAGCCCTCTGAGGTGAGGTTTCCAGCCCAGCCCTGCATAACCTCTGCTCTTTTTCCAGCGTCCCTGCCGAGCACCGGCAGAGCCGGGCACAGCTTTCCAGGACGCTCCCATGCCTGGCAGGCTGCTCTGAACCCCGTGCACCGGGAGCCCCTGAGGCCGGTGCTGCTGCCGCACTGCCCGGGGGGCGCCCGGGGGCTCCGGCTGCCGAACCCCTGGCTATCCTGCTGCTGTCGCGAGCGGTGACCAGACGTGTGAAGCTGCTCCTTGGTGGGTTCTCCTTTCCTTGCTAATATTGCTTGGCTTGAAATTTTGTTCTACCCAAAAGGGAATGTTTCCAAGTTGATTTCTCACCGGTTTTATATTCCCTTTAATTTAGAAAAACACATATAAATAGCAGAAGGTATATTTCGTGTGTACACAACCACTTTTCCAATGGCTTCGTTGTTGTGTGTGAAATTAAAATAACATATTGATGATAATTTTAGCCTGATTTATTGTTAGCGAACAAGGTGAGTGCTGCTATATATGCTGACCCTTAGCCCTGTGCGGTCACAGGGACAAGGGACAGCGGTTGGGGCCAGGGTCCCCCAGCTTCGCTGTGGATGGAGGGCAGGAGACGCCTCCCCAGAGCTGGGCGTTGCGCTTGCTGCCTCCACACTCACCGTGGCCGGGAAGGATGGCGAGGGGACCTGGGGCCAGGGCCGCAGGGCTGGGGGTCCGAGGGGATGGACACGTCGCAGTTGTTACTGCCCCGCGGGGCCCTTGGAGGCTCTGCCTTAATGGCGTGATTAAGCCCATAAAAGAATTACAATTAATTAAGCATTATTTTTAAATTAAGAAAAATCTCTCCTGCATCAGGGCAGCCTCATGCCATGGCAACCAAGCCTTTCTCATTGCTCAACCCTGCAATATTTCTCCCTGGGAATGAATATTGCAGTACTGACAGCAGGTGGCATGGAGATGCCGGGGTGCCGGTGGCGCGGTCCCGTGGGCCACGTGTCACGCCGGCTTCAGCCTTCACCTCTGCTGCGAGGGTGTGCAGCAGACGTCTCCCTGGGGACGCACCAGCCCCACGCTCCCTTGGCCGCAGGGGCTCTCCTTGACTCCCTGCCCTCCCCGGTCCCCCGTGCTGGAAGGGATGGGCGCCTCTGCTCGGGTCCAGACCCTTCGGCTGCCATAGGGAGGATGAGAATTGTACGGATTCACGGCAGGCAGCTTGTGCAGGAGAGAAAGTACATGTTGTAAAGGGACCTTACAAAAAGTAGGCTAGCAAATACCAGTGACAACTATTTTAATACATCTCCTCTGACATGAATAGGAACTTTCTCTTACAACTGAATATAAATAGAAGTTGGACACAGCATTACTATATGAATAAATGAATTAATCAATCAATGACAAAAACATACTATGTAATCAAAAGATTTTTCATGTTAAGATTAATTTAGTGTAATACACGCCTAAATATTACATAAGCCCCCTTGACATTGAATTATATGACTTGGGGATGGGAAGGGGGCAGGCTGCTCGGTGTGGGAAGGCGGGACGGAGCCAGGGAAGCGGGTCGCCACCTCAGCAGCTGATGGCACGGGAGATGCTGGCACCCCCTGCTCTCCGGGCAGTGGTCCTCCCCGAGGGGCCACAGGGCCAGGCCCAGCAGACCCGGCTCCTCCAGCCATCAGGGTTTGCTGCGGGGCATTGCAGGGTGCACCCGCTGCGCTGGCCGGGGGATGATTTCCCACAGATAGGTTCTTTATTCATTAACAGCACGTATTTTCTATATATGTTCCAGGTGGACTGAAGGAAAAGCTATATATTCATTTATACTGGAAACAAAGGCCACAGATTTCGGACTTTGCCCTTGCAAGCCTGTGAGAGGCTGAATATTCCTGCAGGATTGGGCGCTCCCCCTCCCTGGAAGCGATGGCAGCTGAGGGCTCTCGCTCCTTCCAGAGCTGGCGTGTAAGGCTTTGCCTGCACAAGTTAATTAATCTAATGAGGCAACTTCTCTTGATATGTTATGTGTTCTGTATGCTTTCTCCCAGCAAATGATCACACATCCTAAAAATATAATCTTTATTCTCCACTTAAAGTTATGCTTGGAAGTTGAGGTTAGACAAATTCAGCCTTGAAAGAAAATGTAATTTCCTAGCAGCGAGCATAATTAAACATATGGAGCAGTTACCAGGGGAGGGAGCACACCCCCGTGGCTTAGTCATTAAAACCAGATTACATATCTATCCAACAGATCTGCTTTAACTCAGCTTGGTGGTGGACATTGGTAATGGTCAGTGTTTGGCCTTGCGCCCCGCTGTCCCCTGTGCAGGCTTGTGCTCGCGACCTGCGGGAGCAGAGGCTTGTCCTTGGTGATGCTCTGCATGGACGTGCTCCTGCAGGGTGGCAAGGGGCAGCTCAGCCCGCCCGTGCCTGTAACAGCCTAAGAAGATACAGCAGATAAAACGCTTTGCTTTTCAGGCCATTGGGATTACACCATCGCCCGTCTGAGAAGTACAGAAATAAATGTCCTGCTCCTATTTGTCCTGTAAGACTGGGAAAGCCACTTCTCCTTACAAAACATACCCAGGACTGTGCCACGATGACCAGACCGAGGTGTCCATGTTCCTCCTTGTGCCCAAAGCCCATGGCCGTCGAGCACGGCCGGCTCCAGCGGGGTCTCAGGCTGGCTCTGCCCCAGGCTGGAGCGCATCTGCCGGAGCCCATCCACCTGCTGGTCGCTCTTCACGGCGAGCCGCCCGTTCTCCTCCCTGATCTCCGATGTGCGTGTCTTGGAACATCTGGGCAATTCAAGTAAGGTTAAGGGGCCAGGGAGCAGTAAAAGGGGATGCGGGGTTTATTCGTTCGGTGCTAGTAAGATGATACCATCAGGGGAAGAACCTTTTGATTTTGCATTTATGTTGTATATTGATTTCCTTTAAAACAGTGACATGGGCTATTGCTAATACCTGTCTAGTTAATACTTAATGGCAACTCTGCTCTTACAGCCAATGAAGCAATTTTATAATATATGTAGGAAAACATACTTCTGTACATCTAATACTTTGGGTTTTTTTCGTTATTTCTAATCCCAATTTGCATAGATTTCGACTGAAAAAATGGAGGGATGAGGATCAAATGTGCTATCTTAAAAGGCTCTTGCAAGGTAGACTGAGGTTAGACTTATTCTGCGGGTGTTGCAGGAGACAGAGGGCCACATCATTTTGCACTATCTTAGAGGGACCACCACGACTAAACTTTTTTTGCAACACATTTCTCCACAGAATTATCTGCAACAAAACACTTCCCCTAAAACTGAAGGGGAAGCCAAGATTTTCATGTGGCCAAAAGCTGTTGAGTGAAAGCACCATGCAAGTGAAAGCATCCTTCATAAAAAGGAACGTCTGTTGCAGTGATGCTCAGGTGTATGGGTGCTCTGCTTTTGGAAACAAGGAAGGCGCAGCCCCAGGCGATGCCTGGTAGCGGCTGCAGCATTGCTAATACCCCTTTGCCCGACTGCCTGCCCGTGGGAACTGAGAGCAGCCACGCTGCAGCGTAAGTGGCATCAGCGTGGGGGAAGGACGTAAGGAAGATGACAGCTACAGACCAAGGCAGGGGACGGGAAAGGCATGGCTGCACCTCCTGAGAGCACTCGGCTGGGCTCAGCCATGAAATAACTCTCCATGCAGCGTTTGCCTTCAGGCGGGATTGATGGTTCCAGATGAAGCAGAAACTTTGATTTCGTTTTTCTTGCTGGTGAATTTGCCAACACCCATGTTGATTAACATGAAATTCTCTTTTCCGTTTGCAACGTGCTTCTACTAAATTTTTCAAACTTTTTATGAAGCGAGGCATTTTGGATGGAGACAGGTGGAGACAATGGATGCGGGGAGGGAATTGAAATGAAACGATTTGATCATGGGAGAGCAGGAATATGCAGTTAATGCCGTGGAAGGATGAAATCAGAGCAGCCAGGAGGGGGAGGAAGTGTTCTTTACTTGGGGACGGAGATGGAGGAGGACTTTAAAGCTGAGCCCTGTGTAGCTGCACATGAGCCTGCCGCGGGTGCAGCGTGAGCTCCTGAGGGGTCCGAGTCTGGGGCCGAGGCCGTGGGGGGGACGGGATGAGCCGCTTGCTGCCCTGGTGCCACTCTCTGCTCAGGGCCTGGGCTCGGTGAGGCGAGGGCACGGGCCCCCTCATCAGCTCCACGGGGCCGTCACCATCTCTGACTGCTCACATGAAAATGAACCTCCCTCTGGCCCCACATTTACCTTCTGAAGTCCTATTTCAGCTGCTGCAGGTTTGTCACTGCTGCAGCCCTTGTTTCTGAGCACAGGGGACTGCTGAAGGTTTTGGGGCCGTGTCGAGAGACAGTTCCTGTTGCAACAATCCAAATCCTGCTGTACAGTCCTGGGACTTCAGGGAGACTCCGAGAGACCCAGGCAGTTTTGTTGACGGCAAATTCACCCCTTTCTCCCATGCCCGTTTCAGATGCGGACAGTCAAACCTGGAGACAGTGCAGCCCATAAACACACAACCGTGGTGCGAAGGGACGGGGCAGGGGACAGGGAGGCTCCGGGCATCCGCCGGGACCAGCTGCACCTCTGTGCTGGTTTGTGTAGCACGCTGGGGTCTTGTGTCTGTGGGCAGCGCCCAGATCGTGCGATGAGCAGTGCAAGCAGTCACAGGCAGCAGCAGTGCTGAGGGCACCCCGTGCCTGTTAAGAAGGACAGTTAGACAGAGCTGTACGTCATGCACAAATACATATGAAAAACAAGTCCAAGGAGGAAGGTGCTGGGGTCCAGCGCAGTCTGGTTGGTGCCACCAGCAGCAGGGCAGCCGGGCAAAGGGGCTGCTGAAGCCGAGGCAGGCTTTGACCTGGTAACTTTAGGAAGAGCTTTGGGGCAAAACACCTTGCACTGAAATACCTGCAAATTGGTCCTTCCTCCTCAGGCTGGGACAGGGAGGGTTTGGTTCAGAGGGAGAACTTGGGGGCAGTTCCCCGTCCCTGTCCTTGCAGACCCAGCTGTGCCGCCGGCTCACAGAGGCAAGGACCTGCCGAGCAGGTGCAGGTCAGCTCTGGAGAAGCACAGAAACCCCCATCTCCCACTAACCCCAGTGTTCCCACCACAGTGTACCCATGCAATATCTTCTCTGTCACCAACACGTCACGGTGCTGCCTTACTGCTGGTGTGTTCACCACCGCAAGTACCACCAACCGCCCGTCGCGCAGACATCCCCTTGGGATGAGTGTGCAGTGAACACGCAGGCAGGAATTGCTCCTCCAGTTGCATTGCAAAAGCGAGTCTCAGTCCTTGCGCCTCCAAACGCTGGGCTGCAGGTGCAAAGCAGGTAGGAGGAAACGCATGGCTTTGCTTTGCACCTGCAGAAGAAATGAGCCTTATTCTTTTGCAAATTTACCCCATAATGAGAAACATATGTTATAGAACATGATTTTCTACAAACCAAGCATTTGCTGCATAGTTTATGGTTAAGTCTGAATGTAGTCACAGCTGTCATGGGAATTATGGGTTCCTTGATTTTCATAATTAAAAAGAGAGAGACGAAAAGAGAGGGGAAAGGAAGCAGGAGCCCACAGCCTGGTGCTGTAGGCACTGCCCATGAGTGCTCAGCAGGCGGCTTCGCTGCAGGAAGGAGAAATTCTCCTGTTGGAAATTCACTGAAATATTTCCTATACCGGTAGGTTATGCAGAGAACACCGTCTGCCTGATTCGGTGGTTAATTAAATAAAAGATATTACAAATAAAAAAATAGATTCTGGTTTTGGGCTCTTGGGAAATCATTACTGACTAGTGACCTCTCTTAACCTGGATAAGGTTCATGCAGGAGATGTCAAAGCGTGAAGCATAGCAAATATCCGTGAGCATGTACAATTACAGGTTTATTAAAGGGAAACAAGGACCATACGATAAATGGAAAAACCTGTTTCATGGACACAGTGAGCAGGCGTTTTCAAAAAGAGCCAAACTGGTTTCAGTAGGGGCTGTGCCCCCGAGCTCCAGACAAGCTGTCGAACCGGGGATGAAGGAACAGCTCTGCTGCCACGTATTCCTGCCAGCACAGGAGACGTTTCACCTGGGCACAGTGGAGGATGAAATAGTGGGTGAGGAATGCAGTAAAAGTCTGCTTGGGGAAGCATCTGGGGAGAGAAAGGGCCACCTGGGTAGAACTGGCTTATGTGGACCAGCTCAAAGCCAGCACAGACCGGGGCTTCTCCATCAAGGTTATCATCCCAGTCCAGCTACCAGGGCTAGAGGACTCAGGGGGTTCCCAAACAGCGTTCCTCTTGCATTTACACCCTGCCTGCAGGTGGGTCTCCGAGGCACTGCGAGGACCGGAGCAGAGGCATGGGCACATCTGCACCCCTGCATGGCCCTGCAGCCCCACGTGCTGCATCGACCGTGCGTGGCCCTGCAGCCCCACGTGCTGCATCGACCGTGCGTGGCCCTGCAGCCCCACGTGCTGCATCGACCGTGCGTGGCCCTGCAGCCCCACGTGCTGCATCGACCGTGCGTGGCCCTGCAGCCCCACGTGCTGCATCGACCGTGCGTGGCCCTGCAGCCCCACGTGCTGCATCGACCGTGCGTGGCCCTGCAGCCCCACGTGCTGCATCGACCGTGCGTGGCCCTGCAGCCCCACGTGCTGCATCGACCGTGCGTGGCCCTGCAGCCCCACGTGCTGCATCGACCGTGCGTGGCCCTGCAGCCCCACGTGCTGCATCGACCGTGCGTGGCCCTGCAGCCCCACGTGCTGCATCGACCGTGCGTGGCCCTGCAGCCCCACGTGCTGCATCGACCGTGCGTGGCCCTGCAGCCCCACGTGCTGCATCGACCGTGCGTGGCCCTGCAGCCCCACGTGCTGCATCGACCGTGCGTGGCCCTGCAGCCCCACGTGCTGCATCGACCGTGCGTGGCCCTGCAGCCCCACGTGCTGCATCGACCGTGCGTGGCCCTGCAGCCCCACGTGCTGCATCGACCGTGCGTGGCCCTGCAGCCCCACGTGCTGCATCGACCGTGCGTGGCCCTGCAGCCCCACGTGCTGCATCGACCGTGCGTGGCCCTGCAGCCCCACGTGCTGCATCGACCGTGCGTGGCCCTGCAGCCCCACGTGCTGCATCGACCGTGCGTGGCCCTGCAGCCCCACGTGCTGCATCACGGCGCTTCTTTCCCTGTCAGCCGCCTGCCTCTCCGCCAGCATTCCCCACAATTACAGCTCCGTGTAATTAATAATGTTTTCGTGAAGGGCATTTTCCTTGCATTGGGAAACAACTGCAATCACATTGACTGTATATCAACCAAAATACAAGTCACTTGGGGAATAAAGCAAAGATGTAATT